>NW_027249585.1:0-123178 GCF_030848795.1 Temnothorax nylanderi | reverse complement strand
AATAATAATTTGATTTTTACATTTGCAATTTTGCAAATTGAATGCGTCTATAAATGCAATTTTTTAAAATAATGTTTTCTGTTTTTTTTTTTTACAACAATCGATTCTTTTATTATTCTACAAATAAAAGTATAGGTAAGTCATCGAAAAGTGAATACTTTATGAGATATTTCATATATTATATTAAAAATATTATAAATTTTACAAAATTTTAAATATCGCAGAAAATTCTTAATGAAACAGAGCTTTATTATAGTGTTTTGAGAACGTCTCGACGAGATCTACAACTTTTATTTCAAGAAAAAAGTCGTTTTATTTGAGAAATTAGTCTCCTTTAAAATTTTTGAAAACGACGACATCTACGACATAACTCATATCGGAATCATGTGTCCCCCTTTAGACCATACAACTTTTGTTCGAAACATTTTTCCGTATTCTCCATATTTTTCGAGATATTTGCTTGCGTCGATTAATGACTTACCTCTGTATATTCTGAGTAGTATACGAGAATTTAATAAAAAGTAATATACTAATACTGTAAATATTACAAGTACTTCCTGAAAATTTATGAGAAATAATATACTACTAGAGATGTTATAGAAATGTTCGAAGAAGTATATTATATACGGTACGTATATTCCCAGTGAACACAGTAATATAGCAGTAATGTAACGACAATGTAACCGAATATAACAGGTTATATAAACCAGAATGTTACATGTACCTTACGTGTAAGTTACAATTTCCGACTCAGCAATATAACATGTTACATAACGTGTTATTTAACTATTACGTAACAGTTATAATAAGGTAATAACCGTAAAAAAATTATTTTTTTCGAAATTTTATTACCATTTTATAACTAAATTTGTTTCTTAAGATGCAGTCTATGATTATAAATTTTCTCGTATTTGAAAAACACACTTACCTTGGTGGGATTCGAACTCGGGACCTCTGGATCGTGAGCCAACTGCCTTACGTGGTAGACTACTTCTTAATTTGATGTAAGTGTTATTATATAGTCTACATATGTCACAACCAGCGCAAATATATAATTTTTCAAAAATCATCTTAAGAAACAAATTCAGTTTAAAAAGAGTATATAGCTGCACAAATTTTTAATATTGACATATATCTATTTAATATGCATCATGATGATACGTTATTTACCGATACGGATGGATACCCGGATTATATAAATTGATCATATAAATTATAAATATCTTGTAAATTATTAATAATTATTAATTATAAATTATATATTTTGTAAATTATAATTTTGCCTTAAGGCGAACTATAAGACCTCTGCACAATATTAAACCTTTCAAACAAATATATATATTAAAAACAATTGAAAATTTATGAGCGCAGACCATTATTAGCTCTAGCAAAATAAAACGATGCAGGGTTTAATGGTGCGTCTCCACCTGCGAGAAAAACTCTCGAGAGCAAAAAGAAAAGAGAGAGAGAAAGAGACTCTCGAGAGTCGAATCTCTCTCTCTCTCTCTTTTGCTCTCGAGAGTTCTTACTCGCAGGTGGACACGCACCATTAGAGCCGGGCACATAGAAAAACGTGAGCAGTAAGCAAATCAACAGCTGTCTATATTGTATATGTTATTCCGTTACACCCTATTAATATTACCAGAATATTACTAGTATACTACATTGATACAAGCGTGTTACGTAACAATTACACAATTTTGTTACATAACTGTAACGCCAAAAAGATGTATAACAGTTATATTACCTGCATATAACAAATGTTAAATTGCATGTTACTTCCATGTTATGTAGCCCTTATATATCACAAGAATAACATTGTGATATTACATGTAACTTCCATGTTATATTGCCGTTATAAAATGTGTTCACTGGGTTACAGTACGAGTACCGAACATTCGAATGATATCATGTGCTGTATGGGTAAAGAGATGCCTTTGTATTTTTCCGGTTATTGTACGTGTATATGTTTGTATATGTGAACCGAAAGTATATTCGTAATTCGCCAACGATCAAGAGACACGGTAGTGTCTCGCGCCAAGTACACGCGGAGCGAGACCGACCGTGACTCTTTTACGCGACGCGACGAGTTGCGAGTACTCGAGATGTTGAGATCTCGATAACGATGTGAACGGATCAAGTTCTAAGTAGGCTTAATCGATAGCTTGGGGTCGAATTAGGGGGGGGTTTCTCTTACAATATTTCCGCTACGTGCCCTACGAGCGGAGAATTGCGACGCAAAGTTCAAATGTGAAAATTTATTTTAAGATACTTCTTCTACGTCGACCGTCTCTCTTGCCATGGCATCATTTCATTGGCTGGAATCGCGTCCTTTTCACTTTTTCGACACTGGCGGTGCCACTAGTATCGCCAGTTTCTCGATGTATACGTGTGTGTAAACTGCGCGCAGTGCAGAACAGTGCAGACAGTGCGTTTAGCGCGCTGTCACCTGTCACAGTCAGTTATAACCTATAACACGGTATAGTGTCCCACGGCAAGTACGCGCGGAGCGAGACCGACCGTGACTCTTTACGCGACGCGACGATTAATATTTTTTCTGATTCAAGGTAATTGTTTTATTTACATGTAATTATCCTATTATTATACGACCGCGAAGCGAAACCGCACCGTGACTCTTTTACGCGACTAAGTGCATGTGACAGGAATTATAATAGTTTACAACTCTTGATAAATTAAAGAATAATAGTTTACGTTTACGTGAGTACCCAGATAGCCAAATCTGTTCGAACAAATAATGCCAAATACTTGCTACAATTTTGGTTTCAGAAATGGTACAAATTTGCATCAAAATTTGTTTTATCAAATGTTGTCGACAAACTGCTAGCAAATACGTATTAAAACATGCGTACACAATTGACGCCAATTGATACCAAATATCGAGCAAAGCTTAGTAGTACCTGCCCACTCGGCATGTAATATTTCAGAAACATTTCTGCAAAATTCCATTTGAAATATCCCAGCAAACACAGTTATGTAACCATTATATTGCCGCAATAAAACGAAATGTAACGTGTAATGTAACCTGGAGGTTTTAGTTATATATATGTTAATTGTAATTTCCCACTCACGTGACATTGTGTGGACCATAACAGCAATATAACGCATTATATTGAAATTATATAAATGTATATAACTGCAATATATATACAACCGAAATACTGTTATCTAGTATTATCTATATATCTAGTATTGAAATAGCCATAATGGTCGAAGTTATTTGTATCTATAAACTGTAAAGTTAAAATTTATATCTTTAATGCAGATACATCTCTGAAATAATTACATGTAGATCTATATAAATGTATTGGCAATGAGAGAGATGCATCTATACAATAGATATAAATTATAACTCTACAGTTAAGATACAAATAACGAATTTTTAATGTTCTAAAGAAAAATAAATATGAAAAGATATATTTTTTATTGCATAAATGTTTTATTGATGCACACATTCTTTAAGCTTTTCTTTTTTCTTGAAGCTTTTTTTACAGGTTTAAACTGTAGATATCGTTTATATCAATTTAAGAATTTGTTTTATCCTTGTATAACAGATTAGTATACTTAATCGAACATAAAATCAAGTAAAAAATATCATATTTATAATCATCAAAATCATATTTCAAAAATCAAATTTATCGGTGAAAAATTAAAATAAGCAAATCAGTATAATAACTCTATGGAGATATAAAATAAAAATACAATTTTACAAAATGCGATTAGAAAAAAGTTCTTGGAAACATTTCAAACTTATTCTGTAGAATTTTCACCTATTTGTACGTAGCGGCCGCTCTCGGCGGTTTGTACAGTGGATGATGATAGAGGCGCGCGAGAATCAATAATCAAAAGTAATCTTGTAGAAAGACACATTCAAAAATAAGAAATCAATTTTCGAATTATCGCACTAGGTGCAATATTGACGAGCAGCAATGAAAAACGCGCGCGCCGCTCCGCAAAAGTTCGAAACAGAAGTCCGTTAAAAAAAAATACAAAAAAGAGAGATAACGAGTTAAGAAGCATGGGTGAAGGGTGTGTTGCGTTATCGCTCGGTCGAAAGAAAGAGAGAGATAATAAGGAGAGTGTCGCTTCCGTCGCGGGATATATTATTTTTTTTCTTAGTTCTCGTCCGACCTCAGCTTCCTGCTCCTCGTCGAATTCTGCGTCCTCGTCCGCGGTAGCCTCCTGGTATGCTGGTACTCGGACACCAAGTCATTTATGTTCGATTCGGCCTCACTGAATTCCATCTCGTCCATGTCCTCGCCGGTGTACCAGTGAAGGAAAGCTTTTCTCCTGAACATGACAGTATAAATAGTAATACCTATAATATTCCAATGAGAAGCATTTCTAGTATAGAATAACCTGTATGATGTTCAGGATGAATTCGATTCTTGAATGAGTAATCTGTACGTAATGTATTATTAGTTTCAGGAAAAGTACTTTATTTTTTACAAAATCACCCTCTTGTATACATTTGGAACACGAAAAGTATCCTGCATGACCTTTTGTAAATGTAACAAATGCTCTAGCCGGAGCATCACATAGTATAGCATTAATTGCAACAATGTATTTTTATTTGAAACAGTAATTCCATTTTGAGAAAAGAGAATGAATTCATTGACAAAGTCAGTTAGAAATTCGTTTGCGTCTTGAGGTTTACGCGTGCCGTGATACACACCAATTACAAAAGGCAACGTATAAACGTCAATTCCTTCAATGGCTGCCATTATGGGCCAAAACTGGCTACCAGAACTCTTAGACATGGGTAAACCATCTATATTTATGTTTATTTTAATTTCATTTCCCTTTATGAAATTAGAATATATACGTATAGATCGTTCGAGACTACAAAAAGACCAAAGTGCTTATAGCACCCATTAGTGTTAAAGATGTAATAGTTGCATATGCGTTTCGTGGAGTTGCAAGTAAAACCCTAACATCTTTAGGCAAATTTACGTGACCATGTTTTCTGAGAACTTGTAGCAGTTTGTTAGCAGTAGTATGTGGAACGTTATTTTGAATTATAAAGTTTGTAAATCTACTCGCAAACTCGTTTCATTATTTTCAAACTTCTCATTTATATGATCTTGTTCATCAATTTCATCGTTAAATTGTTTATTGCTTTCTGTATCAGAAAGTAATAAACTACTTTCTGTATCAGAAAGTAATAAACTGGGTGGCTCCGACTGTACTACATGAATTTCATTGTTACTTATAACGCAATATTGTTCAGTATTATTATACTGAACAATATTACGTTCCGCTTCTTTGCACTCGATCATTTATTAGGCGCTACATTCGATACATACCCTTTCTGCTAGTTGTTCCATTACTATTATCTCTATTTATTTCTATATTTATTAATTGATTTCTTCGTCTTTTTGTTAAATGTTGAATATCCTTAGGCATGATGCACTTTTTTAATACCTGTAAAAATAGTGATCATCGTTAAATAAGCAATTAGTCGAAACGTATAAAATCACTGAGTTCGCGCATTGGCAAAAATCTTAATCTTACCAAATTTTCGCGTCACTGCTGTTGTCGTCGCGGCCTTGGTAGTATTGTTGTCTTTGTGACAGTGGTTTCACCGCTGATGCTCGAGATCGCCGCTTTGGTTGATCCGTCCAGTTGCTTGGGGCGAGTTGCGGTACTCGTAGCGGTAAAGTATCAGTTTTTGCCAAACTGATGATCGGTCTGACTGTTGACCGAGTAGCGACCGTAGCTCTGAACCGACTTCGAGATCAGATATTTCTCAACGGTACTCTTTGTGTTCTGATAGCCGCCGCCGCGGTGGACATTCGTCGACGCCTCGGACGTTGGCGAGATTGACGTGAAGCGCTCGTTGGAGGCCGATGATTGGGTACTGGTCGTTGTGTACGGCGAGTAATACCTAAATTTCGAAAGAAGAATTAGTACTGATAGCGATTAAATAAAGATTTGTTCGAAACATGAGAAATTATCAAAAATCTTAATCTTACCTCGCGTCACTGCTGTTTGTCGTCGCGGCCTTGGTAGTTATTGTTGTCTTTGTGACAAAGGTTTCACCGCTGATGCTCGAGATCGCCGCTTTGGTTGATCCGTCAGTTGCTTGGGACAAGTTGCGGTAAGTATCAGTCTTGCCCGAACTGATGATCGGTCTGACTGTTGACCGAGTAGCGACCGTAGCTCTGTTACCGACTTCGAGATCAGATATTTCTCAACGGTACTCTTTGTGTTCTGATAACCGCCGCCGCGGTGGACATTCGTCGACGCCTCGGACGTCGGCGAGATTGACGTGAAGCGCTCGTTGGAGGCGCGATTGTGGTACTGTTGTTGTGGACGGCGAGTGATACCTGATTTCGAAAGAAGAATTAGTACTGATAGCGATTAAATAAAGATTTGTCGAAACATGAGAAATCATCGAGCTATCGCAATTTCGCAGAATTTTCAAACAAAGCGTGGAAATTGTATAGATATAATATATATTCGATTTTTAATTCCTTCAATCTATCTATTTATTATTTCTGAAGATACACTTTTAATAAATTGTCCAGCAAGGATTTAGGTCAAAAATTCCGTTATAGCTAAAGAAATCCTAATATCTATCAAAAAATTTAATATTCTATATCTGTAGTGTCAAAGATTTGCGGGGTAAAAAAAACATTTAAATTCATGGATATTTTAAAGCATTTAAATATTGTAAGATCTTGTGATTCAATATAACGACAGTTCTTTATTTTATAAATATACATATAGTCCAGAAACATTCCCTCGTTACTTTACCGCAAGGCTTTCGACCGATCTATCTCTCTATATTCATATATCTCGCACGCACCTATGATTCTCTCTCTCTCTCTCTCTCTCTCTCTCTCTCTCTCTCTCTCTCTCTCTCTCTCTCTCCAAATTACGTTATGTACTTCTCGCTCAGCGATTCAAATCTCTCTGCCGTTTGTCCATGCCTTCCTGCGCAAAAGCTTTCCCCTACTCCATTTAACCTTCCGGACGTCCTGTTTATTTATTTTCGTGCTAACGCTATCCAACCGACTCATGCCTATCTCTATTTGAAAATTATTTACTTATATCTTTTTCAAAAATCTTACAATATTTAGGCGATCAATATCCACGAAACCAAGAATACATAAAAATGTTAGTGGGAGAAAAAAATCGATATTGAAATATCTCAGTCCTTATAATTTGCTCGAGAAAAGCAAGACGCACACTTACCAGTCTCTGACGAAAAGGACGACGAAGAGGACGTCGACGCCAGGAGACGTTCTGTGGAAGAGACGATATAGCGCGGCGTCTCGGTACTGGATAGCCTGCCGTCGTGCACGGGTGACGATCCGGCCGGGTGACGATCCGGCCAAGTATCGATCACTGGAGAACTCGTATTAAATATTTGATCCGCGGATCCGCGAGCGCACGACCGTCCCAGCCGGGTGACGATCCGGCCAGGTATCGATCACTGGAGAACTCGGCGTCGGCGTATTAATTTGATCCGCAGATCCGCGAGCGCGCGACCGTCTCGGCCGGGTGACGATCCGGCCAGGTATCGATCACTGGAGAACTCGGCGTATTAATTAATTTAATCCGCAGATCCGCGAGCGCGCGACCGTCTCGGCCGGGTGACGATCCGACCAGGTATCGATCACTGGAGAACTCGGCGTCGGCGTATTAAATTGATCCGCAGATCCGCGAGCGCGCGACCGTCTCGGCCGGGTGACGATCCGGCCAGGTATCGATCACTGGAGAACTCGGCGTCGGCGTATTAATTTGATCCGCGGATCCGCGAGCGCGCGACCGTCCCGGCCGAAATGTGATGGAATAATATTTCCTAACCTAACCTCTGTCACCATGCATGGCAATGGGGCGCGTTCAACAGATACCAACTGTTGAGTTCGTGTTTGTTAACACTTTGCGTTGATTGGTTGATTCTAAAAGTAAGAGCCAATCACGTTTCACAATAAAATACTAATAGATATTTATTTATTATTATTTATATAGATATAAATATCTAATAAAACCGTGGCGTCTTAGAATAATTGTGTATACAATTATAAAATAAACCAAAATATATGTATATTAATAACTTAAACCTACTTAAGATGAATTAATTAAAAGCGAGTCAATGACGGTCATAGCGCGGAGCGAGACCGACCGTGACTCTTTACGCGACGCGACGATTAATATTTTTTCTGATTCAAGGTAATTGTTTTATTTACATGTAATTATCCTATTATTATACGACGCGAAGCGAAACCGCACCGTGACTCTTTTACGCGACTAAGTGCATGTGACAGGAATTATAATAGTTTACAACTCTTGATAAATTAAAGAATAATAGTTTACGTTTACGTGAGTACCCAGATAGCCAAATCTGTTCGAACAAATAATGCCAAATACTTGCTACAAATTTGGTTTCAGAAATGGTACAAATTTGCATCAAAATTTGTTTTATCAAATGTTGTCGACAAACTGCTAGCAAATACGTATCAAAACATGCGTACACAATTGACGCCAAATTGATACCAAATATCGAGCAAAGCTTAGTAGTACCTGCCCACTCGGCATGTAATATTTCAGAAACATTTCTGCAAAATTCCATTTGAAATATTACACCTTTCATCAATATTTCAGAAATATTTCACGACCGTTTCTGCAACATTTCTGCAATGTTTCAATCGGCACAATTATTTCAAATGCAACTTTGCTGAAAGATTTCGGCAATATTTCTGAAATATTTCTGAAATATATCTACGAAATATTGCAGAAACACTTCAGAAATATTTCAAATACATTTTACACTGAAAAAAATGTTTTGTATTAGCAAAAAAAATTTTGTTACTGACGCAAAAACTATTTGTTGATATGTGAAAAATGAAATATTTTGTTACCGGAATAAAATATATATTAAGCCATGTGCGTATAGTCGCCGCGCATTTGTCCGAAGAAATCCGCTCTCTCAGCCGGTCACCCATCCAAGTAGTATACCGGCGCCTTGTTGCTTGACATCGATGATCGAACAGGGTAGTGGTGATCCTCTGACTCTGATGCTTCTTTCTTTCTTATACTTGTTTATTTTGGTGAGCATAAAGCTATCGCATAACAATATTAACAATACAGATATACGAATAAATCTTTTTTGCCAGTCAGCGTCAAATATTATTTTATATTAAATATTATTAAATATTTTATATTTTATATTAAAAATGCCATATGACAAAATTTGGAATATTAGAAAATTCTTAATAAAAGAGAAAAAATGCAATAAAATGCAATATTAAATAATAATAAATTTAATTTTTTATAAGTTCTAAAGTCTGTCAGCAATTTTTCGGAAATATTACAAATGCAATGTTGTATGTGAAACATTCAAAAATATAACGCGTTCAATGTAAACGTAATAATAGTTTTATCATGTATCAGAAATGTTTCTAAACCATTACATCTGCAATATTTCTTCTGCAATATTGTAGAAATTCACTGCCTGCAATTCAATTTTTCATTACCTACACAATCTTTCAGAAATTTTTCAGAAATATTTTAAATGCAATGTTGCGTTTGATATGTTACAGAAATATTATTCGTGCAATGCAAACGTAATATTACTTTTATAATGTTTCAGAAATATTTCTGAAATATTGCATCTGCTACATTTTTTTGCAATATTACAGAAACTTACAAATATTGTAAACAACTTTCTGAAAGATTTCAGAAATATTGTTAATGCAATATTATAAAAAACATGATGCAGGTACATTTCTGAAATATTTCAGATGCATAGTTACAAATGAAATGTTAACGAAATATTTCTGCACCATTTCCGAATATTTCAATATTTCAGCAACATAACATGCCGAGTGGGTGATAACAAATTGGCATCAAATTGCCGCTAAAATTAGTTGACAAAACCTAACACCAAATTAATGCCAAATATTGAGCAAATTTTGGTGACAAAGCTTGAGAACAAATTGACGCCAAATACCGAGCAAAGCTTAGCAACTACCTGATAACAAATTGGCACCAAATTGCTGTTAAAGTTTGTTGACTAAACCTAACGCCAAATTGATGCCAAATATTGAGCAAATTTTGGTAACAAAACTTAAGAACAAATTGACGCCAAATACCAAGCGATGTTTAGGGCGTTTCATTCAGATGGCGCGACACGTGAGTCGCCACTTTCAACGCGCCCCCACCTCCTTCCTCGCTCTTGTTCAGTGTCATGGCCGCTCTTGCTGCGTTTCTTCGGACGAGACGAGTACGTTTTCCTTCTTTCGTAACTGATTGAGCTAAGCGGCACGTATTCTGGAGACCAACCGAGCGAGATTCGACTTCCTAAGGAGAGCTCACCGCCAGGAAAAGGAGAGCTTGTGTGAGGGAGGATTGAGGCGAGGAGTCCGGTCCAGCGAGCAGGGCCCTTCCGATATTCTCATTTGGGACGCCATATTGGAAGATCGACATTGATCGTGGTAGTACAAAAGGCTCTGCAAGGTTAATTCTCGTCTTAAGTTCTGGAATTGCTCTCATTCTTGTGGCTCTGGTTTATATTCTAGCCCTAGAATTGATCTCGTAGACAAAAGCAGAGGCCCCCCCTCTCTTTTCTTTTCTTTTTTTTCTTTTCTTTTCTTACTTTGATTTCAATCAGTAATCCAGACTCCTTAATTCCGCCCTGTAAGATCTGGTTAATTCTCGTCTTGAGATCTTGGAATTGCTCTCATTCTTGTGGGTCTGGTTTATATTCTAGCCCTAATGTAATTTTAATATATGCATTACAATTTTACACTGTCAAATAATAAATAATATCGTTTGATAATAATAACAACAGTATAGATAATAGTAACAATTTTATTACTTGACTTATTTCATTCTATTTTTGACAACTCGTATATACATTAATTGTGGCTAAGGTCTATACTATGTCATAGTGTAGATCTTAGCTACATTTCTGGCAAGTCAGTCCAAAGTATGCGGCTTTGTTCTCTATCCTTTTTATCTGTAGCAATTTTATTTCTTTTTATTTTTTAATTATTTTTTATGTATTATCTCTTATGTATCAGGTTTCTGAAGAAGACTAAGTATATAAAGTCGAAACGTAAAACGTTAATTGTATTTAAAATTTGTTTAATTAAACGAGATTTTGTTTTTAAATTTAAATTGATGACCTTTTTATAACTCGAGAAAATCAGCCAGCCTTCCATCCTATAAGTTTATTTTGTACTGTTAGTTTAATTAATTTAGTTATATTTTTTTCCATAACATTCCTATTTGTTATAGTGATTGTGCAGTAGAAAATCTGAAAAAATAAATGTTTTTAAAGAGTAAAGATAGTATATATTTTGAAATCTATGTATTTTATGTAAACATAACATTTAAATTTATTTGCAGTTTATTTTAGAACATGCCAAAAAACACCGTTTCATAAGCTTTCTAAGAAAGTTAAAAGGCAGAAAGTGAATGTTGAAGTTGTAGAAGAACTCAATTCAACAGATTCTTTAATTGAATTCGATCAGTCGCATATTCAGCAAGCACATGCTTCCGTTAAAAGCCAAAGTTCCGTAATACCAGATTTTCTTCATAATCAAAAAGAATCTGAACTTTCTCATTATTCTTAACTTTTTCATCATTCTGAACTTCCTCACCATTCTGAATTTTCTAATAATTCTGATCATTTTGAGTACTCTGAACACTTTGATTTCGAAAATAACGATAATTATAGAGATATATTTAACATTAACAGACACACCGGCAACAATAACGAGGCTCATTCAGATGACAACGATGATAATTCTGAAAACTGCGAGAATAGTGATGAGAATAAAAAATATTCGAAATGTTTCGTGAAAACAAGAGTTATAAAGAAGAGTTATAAGAGTATAAAGAGTTATACTCTTATAGTCTTAAAGAAGAGTTATAAGAGTATAAAGAATATGTAATATTATGTAATAAAATGTTTCATTCTACTTGCCGTTTGAATCTGATTAAGGCAAAATTGTAATATCAGTTTGAAATAGAAACAATTTAAAACAATTTAAAATACAAGGGAAATGCTTTAGTTTTATAACTATCATATTCTTGCAATATTAAAAATTTTACATATTTTTTCTTTGATTAAAATATTTCTCAAAATAATCTTGGAACTGTTGATGAAATATCGTGTATTTTTTTATCTGTAAAAGTTTAAAGTTTTGTTTGAATAGTTTAAAAGTTTTGTTTGAACGGTTTAAAAGTTTTGTTTGAACAGTTTTTTTCTGCTGTATATTAATTTCTATTACATCAAACACTACAAAATTCACTTCGGTTGCTTGCACCTAAATGATGTATATTATTCTTTTGTTATTTCTTTCTGACAACAGTACTGCATTATTCCATCGTAATCGACGAACTATGCACATTGTGAACATTTGTTTATTTCAATTTTGCATTCTTGCAAATAATAAATCGTGTTTCAAGTTTGAACTAGTTGTTTAAATATGCACGGTAGTTATTATTGTATGATTAAAGAAAGGAAAGTTAGTAGTATTAGGCTTATAAGAATATTGTTTTAGATGCATTTTCATAGAAATTATACTCGTGTTTTCAGTAAGATTCTATAAATCCTTCTTATACCGGCCAATGCATTATCTGCGCACGGAGTATGTGTTCCAGGCATTATATAAGATTCTCGAGTGTTTACAAATATTTTATGTGCTGTTGACAAAGTTAAATGTTTGCATATGTTTGCAATGTCAGTAAATTCACATTGTATAACATTTACTGTAATTAATATATAATTAATTATTTTATTGCCACCGTTAGATTTTATAAATGTCTTATAATGTTTTATAAATATAAAGATTTCTTTTAACATATGTATAAAATAATTTATTGTAAATCAATAAAAATTATATGCTTTTTATAATTTAATGCTTTTAATTTTCCCTAAAAAAAATATATTTTAGTATTTATTAATGGCTACCCCTTACGGAAAGAAACTACAGCGGATTACAGAAAATTATATTACAGGAACTAAATAAAAGTATTACACAAAATTACAGACTGAAGTATTGTAATATACTGTAATATTTTCGTACTATACGCTCGGATTACAGGAAAATATTACAGGATTACAGGACTACAAGATTGCAGTCCTCTTAATACTAGAGGACACTGATTTCCGATATTCACCCGGCATAAAAAAAATTATTTTTTTCTTAGTTTTATTACTTTTTTATAACTAAATTTGTTTCTTAAGATGCAGTCTATGATTATAAATATTTTCTTGTATTTAAAAAACACACTTACCTTGGTGGGATTCGAACTCGGGACCTCGGGACCTCTGGATCGTGAGCCAACTGCCTTACGTGGTAGACTACTTCTTAATTTGATGTAAGTGTTATATATAGTCTACATATGTCATAACCAGCACAAATATATAATTTTTCAAAAATCATCTTAAGAAACAAATTCAGTTTAAAAAGAGTAATAAAATTTTAAATTGGATATATGATATAATATTTCTTAAAGTCGGGTGAATGTCAGAAACCAGTGCCGGCTCATTATGAAATTACTTATAAAATATGAAATTAAAAAATAATAAAATGTGGTTAAAAAGTGATACATTAAATCTAATAAATTTCAAACAATATTTATAGAAATAATTTATATATATACAACTGCATTAAAGTAAAAGTATACTATATATGGAGGTGGAGGGGTAAAAACCACAGTGGTGTAACTCAAATTTTTAAAAATATTTTTTCGTGTGCATAGATGCAATCTGTACAATATATAAATTGCATCTATGCACACGAGAAAATATTTTTAAAAATTTGACTTACACCACTGTGGTTTTTACCCCTCCATATATGATAAGACTCGCTATTTCAAATTTTATGGATTACTGGTAGCATTACGTTTAATACACATGTGTAGTAATGTATTACACATTTTGTAGATTACATGTGTAGTCTACTACACAAGTCACTTACCACACGTGTAGTATATTACATATATAGTGGATTACACGAGTAGTGGATTTCACCCTTCATGATTAGACGTGTATTCCATATTACAGGGATTTTACGCACTAAGTAATTACAGCGTGTAATAACTACAGATTATTGTGTTCCTTTCTGTGATAACTACAGGGGGTCCTGTAGTAACTACACAAGTGTAATATTTACTGGCTGTAGTTTCTTTCCGTAAGGGACGTAACAAGGCTTGCTGCAATTTGGCGTCAAGCTGTGTCATCAAGATTTGCTCTGTATTTGGTGCCAATTTGCTGTTAAGTATTGTTCTCAAATCTTGTTTGATATTTGATATCAATTTGGCGTCGGGTTTTGTCAACAAACTTTGATAGCAATTTGTCAACAATTTGCTGTTAGATTGCTGGCAAGCTTTGCTCGGTATTTGGTGTCAATTTGGCGTCAAGTTCTTTTGTCAAGGTTTGCTCGCAATTTGGCACAAATTTGCTGTCGAGCTTTTGTTGGCAAGCCTTGTTCACAATATGGCGCAAATTTGCCGTTGAACTTTTGCTGTCCTGTTTTGCTCGATATTTGGCGTCAATTTGGTGTCAAGTCATGTACACAAGCTTTGCTAGCAAAACACAAGCGTATTGCAGACACAGATCGCACCGAATTTGTTGACAAGTTTTGCGCGTATTTGGTGTCAAATTGGTTACAATTTGCTGACAAATTGTTTACTGGGTATTACTTCTGTAGTAACTTATACGAACGATATCATCGTAGTTACTATAAAATCTCCCGTTTATGCGGAGGAATTATCGTATCGTTCGTAAGTTACTACAGAATTAAGTAACGTTCGCGTAAACGTAGTATAGGTTAGATTACCGATTTCTTACAAAATTTTACATAAAACGCGAGATTCACTTATGGGAGCTTTCCAGCAAGCGACACAAGTCGACACAGGTATTGTTTTGTCTTTGTTACTCATTGCCAAAAAAGAAAGATAAAACGACGTTTGTGTCGGCTTGTGTCACTTGCTGGAAAGCTCCCTATGTATGCAAGTTTAACGCCTATTGAGTTAATATGAAATAATTTTCCTAAATGTAATAAAAATAACACTATGTTATATATGCGGTTTGCCGTGAATATATATATATATATATATATATATATATATATATATATACATGTGATTTCTGCCCAGTGCTCTGAATGTTATGTGATTTTCGCCCAGTGCTCTGAATGTCATCTAGTCATACATATCATGCTTTGATACAAGGAACGTGAAAAAGAGCAGGAAAAGAAAAGAACAAACAGAAGAGACAGATTCAAGCTTTGTCTTTTAATCTGGACGAAGACAATGCCGAAAAATCCCCGCAGTCAGAAAATGAGCAATCTGATGGCCTCGCGATTAAGAAGATTAAGAAAAATCCAGATGTAGATACAAGTTTCTTGCCAGATAGGGAAAGGAAGGAGGAGGAAAATAAACTTAAGGAAGAATTGAGGCAAGAATGGGCTGGAAAGCAGAACGCGTTGAAGGAAGAAGAAATTGAGATCACATTCAGTTATTGGGATGGATCTGGCTATCGTCGGAGTGTTATAATGAAGAAAGGTGAATGTCTCAGTGATTTAGAGAATTTTTAAGTTATTAAAATACTCCAGTGTCACTTTTGAAGTAACATTGGCGTGATATATAATGTTCTACTGCATAAATTAAATTTTCACATACAGGTAATTCTATCTATCAGCTTCTTCAGAGATGTTTAGAAGTTCTGAAGCGTGAATTCAGCGAGCTTAAAACAGTAATGGTAGATCAGTTAATGTATGTCAAGGAGGATCTTTCTTATATTACCGCACCATTATACGTTTTACGATTTTATTGTAACTAAGGTAAAGATACTAAGTGATAAAACTTATGAAGCAATATCACAATGTTGGCATGTTATTTTAATGTATGTAATATTGCGATTAGGCACGAGGAAAAAGCGAACCTCTGTTCACATTTGACGTTCACGATGATATTCGTGTTATGCACGATGCTTCTGTCGAAACCGAGGAATCACATGCCGGAAAAAAATTTTACTTAGGTATATTTATCATTAAAAGAATACTTTGTATAATTCTCTTTTATGTTATTTCTCATTAGATTATGGTATGAGAGGAACAAACACATTTTTCCAGCGAGTAGATGGGAACCTTTTGATCCAACGAAAAGTTATGACAAGTATACAGTGTCGGATAAAAATAGGAAGAAAGATAAAATCTGATAAACTTAGATTCAACGAATTGTCCAATTTCGTTTAAAGGATTCAGATTCAAATTCATTCAGTTATGTGATAATATTTAATTCATTTACTCGATTATGTAGCTCTACTAAATTACGGTCCTTTGAATCTGAATCCTTTAAACGAAATTGGACAATTCGTTGAATCTAAGTTTATCAGATTTTATCTTTCTTCCTATTTTTATCCGACACTGTATACTTGTCATAACTTTTCGTTGGATCAAAAGGTTCCCATCTACTCGCTGGAAAAATGTGTTTGTTCCTCTCGTACCATGATCTAATGAGAAATAACATAAAAGAGAATTATACAAAGTATTCTTTTAATGATAAATACCTAAGTAAAATTTTTCCGGCATGTGATTCCTCGGTTTCGACAGAAGCATCGTGCATAACACGAATATCATCGTGAACGTCAAATGTGAACAGAGGCCCGCTCTTTCCTCGTGCTTATAGATATCCATTAACAGGTGGTACTTATGGTCGGCAGTCCAGACTCCGGAAAATCGCATTTTGCAAAGAATTATCTGGAGGAATACGGATACGTCAACAAAGACACTTTAGGCAGCTGGCAGAAGTGCATTGCTGCAGTCCAACAATACTTGAATCAAGGAAAAAGTATAGTTATAGACAATACCAATCCTGATCCAGCTTCGAGAAAGAGAGATATTGAGATAGCCAAGAAGCGCAATGTCTCGGTCAGATGTTTCGTCATGACGACAAGTATAGAACACGCGAAACGTAATAATAAGGTAATCAGAAATTAACATTAACCGTCATCGTGTGAAAGAATCGTATGAAGTAATGTTTCCGAAAATTCTAATCGATTTATTATTATATTACAGTTTCGCGAGTTGACTGATCCAAGCCACATTTTAATCAACGAGATTATTATCAACTCCTACGTGTAAGTAGATTTTAGATATATACATCTCTACACTCAAAATTATTTATCTTTGGATATGTAATTATACTTTGATGTTACTCATTTGCAGGTAAATGGTCGACAGAAGCTTACAATGTGGTACAAAATTGTTCCTCAAAGGGAGTTGCTGCCCAAACTCAGATTGAAGGTCGCATTCAAACTAATATTTATGCAAATATTTATTTTATGATACAAAATTATGAGGTAAGTAGTTATTATTATCCAATCTTCGAGAATCTCTTTGCAGATGCGCAAATTAATTGAAATTAATTGATTTTTAAAGCTAATTTCCCTTACTGAAGAACTGGTAATGAACGGACATGCTGAACAAGTAGGCATGGGACCAGATGAATGAAGACAGAAACACTTGAATCCATCTGTACATAAGAGTTGTCAAGAAACTCTACAATTTTCACGCATAATCCGCGATTCTTAGTCAGTATGGACTAGAGTTTAATACAATCGCTATTGATGATCCCCTTTAATCGCGTCAAAATTGATTACTTCGCTTTTTGACTTTGTTCTTTACACATGTTGTAAAATAGTTTTCCGATTGTGTAGAATATTTTTATTTAGAAAGAAATTTATAAAGATTGTTATATTGATCGTAGAGTAGAGAAAACAATAAAACTTAACATTTTACAAGTAGTGTCACATTTAAACTAGAACATTGTATCGAATAACTCAGACGAATTAGGAAATTCGTTTCTACGTGACTCATGTCTATTTCTGATTGGAGACGATTCGAGAACTCATTGAAATAATTTAATTTCTTTTCACGTTTAAATTTAGGTCACCGTAGATTAAACTTGTTACCTTAGAAGTTATTGTTAAATGGCGCATTTTATTTAATATTCCGCACTTCACTGTTGTGGCATAAAATTATTTTATGTTTCAAAAGATGGGGACTAAGCTTTCGGATTAATCCAGATGTACGCATATATACTGTATATATTTGATTAATTGTTTACTTAGATATCTATGATTCTTGCGCGATATGCTAATACATTTTTTTCTATGCAAGATTTCAATGCAGTAGAAACTAGTTAACTGAGAAAAAGAGTCTATAAATGATTCGTAACTCGTGCAATTGCGCTCAACTGGAAACGTTTGGCAGTTATAAAATGTTAATATTTAATATTGTTGTTAAACATAATATAGAAATATTTTTCTAGGAAATGTATACAAGTAAGGTTACAATCATTAAATCGCTCACAGTGCTCACGTACATACATAACTTTGTCGCGCGCTGCGATTAACTCAATTTATTATAATTTATTATAATTTTTTAACAAAGCGAAAATATAGCGCAATAAACATCGTTACGTAATAATCATTCGTAATTCATTTTCGTGTATATAATATGTAGCTGACCGCAATCTTTGACTCTATTCAAATTTTGTACAACACTTCATTTAGCATTGTATTAATCATTAAGTAGCTTTGAGTACATTTAGTAGCTTTTGTATATTCGTCAGTTTAATCCTTGAAGTTATTAAGACTTGCATAAATTTTTACCGAAAGTTCTCTTACATCTTTTATACGCCTTCTGTAAAATATATAAAAATATATCATAACTGAATTAACTCGCATATCTTGGTCTGTCTTTTTTTTCTCCATTGCTTAACTTCTATTCGCCTCCCGACTTGACGTATACGCTACTATACTCGTCCAAGACGTTATTCGCGACATTTACAAGCTCTCTGTCTTTCTCTTCAATCGCTCTAAAAAAATGTGTCGTCTTGAAGTGCGATTGATCTCCCTAAAGGATTTAAAAGTTACGCTTTGCGAAGACATAAGATATACGTTAGCTGGAAAATCGATTCACAGCGGGATTAGAAAAAGACGGAATGTTATGCGGTCGGTTCTTTAACAGTATAACGGGTGAACGTTTCGCGACTAGGTTAATCCACTTGCATATCGGTCATTGCGATCTCGCTCTTGTACATACTTGACTCATCGTCATGAGACTAGCTCCATTGTTCGCGAAGATACTTTTCTCTTGTTCTCTCTTCTGCTACCCTAAGGCGCGCGCGCGCGCGCGTGTGTGTGTGTGTGTGTGTGTGTGTGTGCGTGCGTGCGTGCGTGCGTGCGTGCGTGCGTGCGTGCGTGCGTGCGTGCGTGCGTGCGTGCGTGCGTGCGTGCGTGCGTGCGTGCGTGCGTGCGTGCGTGCGTGCGTGCGTGTGTGTGTGTGTGTGTGTGTGTGTGTGTGTGTGTGTGTGTGTGTCAAACGTTTTACCTATTATTAACAACTTCAGACACATTACATTTTTATTTTTAAGTAGTAATTTTTTTCTGTGGTATACATATGTATAGCATTAACAAGGTGTACAACTAAAAAGGTTACAGATTATTATTTAAAAAAAACTAAGCAAAATATTAAATTGTTGTTTTCTTTAGAAATAATAGTCCGTAACACCTTTAGCTTCACACCTTGTACATACTGTTTATAAGATTATAAGATATATTGTTTATAAGATTAAGATGCGTAACACTACAAAAAGGCGTAATATCCGTACAAAATTACCTTTTTTAAAAAAAAGGTAAAAAAAGGCGCCAAGTACACGCATAGTAGTGTATATGTATTATGTTGTTACCTCGAAAAAAACAAAGTGGTAGTATAATACCTCCAAATAGCTTTACCCTGTACATACTGTTTATAAAATGCGTAATACTACAAAAAGGCGTGATATCCGTACAAAATTACCTTTCTTAAAAAAAAAGGTAAAGAAAGGCGCCAAGTACACGTATAGTAGTGTATATGTTGTTACCTCGAAAAAAAAGAAAGTGGTAGTATTATACCTCGAAAAAACCTAAGTAACGAGTGGTAGACGTACTCTTTGTATCTCGAAAAATCTCGAAAAAATCTAAGCAGTAGTATCTTTATTTCCAAAAAATTATAACCCAAGTGATACACATCACAAAATTATGTTACCTTATCAAAGAAAAGTCGTGCTTCAAGTGATCTATTACAATTACAAAAAAGAAATGATATCTCTTTAAATTACAACGCCAATTACAGAGAGAACATATATATTGCCTCAAAAAATAATTGTTGCACTACTTTGAAAAATCTTTATATGGTGTCAATTAGAAAAAGAATGTATGATAACAATTTTATAAGATTAAAAAATTTTATTTAAATTTAACAAGGGAATACAAGATATTTAAATACAAAGTTTACATGTGTATTTTTTAGTGGTATAATAAACATTAGACATTCATCGACTACAATTGGCAAATAATCATCGTGACGATTCGACCATTGGTTTTGGTCCGATTGATCGTCAAGACGTTAATAATCTTTGATACTTATATATATAAGCATCTCATTTTTAAATAATTTAAATTAAATTAAATTATTAAATTTATTGCGATATTTAATTTAAATTATTTAAAAATGAGATGCTTATATATATAAGTATCAAAGATTATTAACGTCTTGACGATCAATCGGATCAAAATCAATGGTCGAATTGTCACGATGATTATTTGCCAATTGTAGTCGATAAAATAAACGTCTAATGTTTGTATATGTGTTTTAAATAACACATACACATACAATATTTTAACATATTTAAGAGAAAGAGAAAAGGAGAAATATTACTTGAAATAAAAAATGCTACTTATATTTTTTGACACGCAAGTTATGACTATAGAAGCTAATATAAAATTATTTACTAATCGTGTCTCCTATACTATGTGATATAAATTTATTATTTCACTGAATATTTACTATATTTATTATTTCACTGAATTTACATTTTAGAAAAGTAGTTATGTTTATGAAAAAACGTGATTTATTCGCTTTAGTCAAATGACGTTCTGCCGCATATTATTAACATAAATTGACTATTATACGAGTCATTACCAATAAATAATTGAATTCGTCGTTTCCGCTGTGTTATTCAAATACGAATAGCACGACACTTTCGTTCTAAAAAACACCGTCATCTAATAATGTTTTGGTAAATATTTACCCTTACGAACCCCCCCCCCCCCCCTCTGAATGATCTTCTGCTTTACATATATTATAGAGTTTATCCTCCGGAGTAACTTACTTCAGAAAGTTTTAGCCGTCACTCGTTGTTTATTAAAAAGTTACGAACAAAAAAGTTTAAGAAATATAACAGCTTGTGTCAATGCTAAGGGAAGTAATTTACTGATATGTGTGTATAAACAGTATACATGTAGGCGGGGGAGTGGACCTCAGTTCATGTGGAAAGTTGAAAACCTGAACCGTACAATGATAGACCTCGTTTCGCTCTATAAGCAGGGGTGGGATGGACTTCGCTTCGCGATGATTCTCTGAATAGCATCGTACGGGTTTTCAACTTCTCGCGCGAATCGAGGTTTCAGCCTCATCCATCTCTGCCGCAGAGGGAGAGGCTACCGCCTACTACATGTGTACTGTTTATAAAGTTTACAATATATGTGAAGGAGAAGATCATTGAGGAAGGGTTTGTAAGGGTAAATATTTTTCGATGTTTTATATTATAAAAAATATAAATTACAAAAACACATGTTTACTCTCTTTAATAGTTTTTCAACAAGATTGAATGTTAGTTACTTTGACTATATAACCATGGACTGCCAGTTACCTATCCTCACAATGCTTCGATGTGTAAAAGACATAAAACGCGCCCCCATCGTCTAGGTGGCAGAAAATCGAAACATTAAGTGAGATCCCGATGGTAAAAGATGAGGAAAGAGAGAGACAGAATAAGTCATTTATTGCTGTTTTATCAACTTTTAGCAGATTGCCAGAATATGTATTTAAAAAATTAATACAAATAAAGACTAAATTAGTTTTATATATGTATATATACATATACAATACCCAGGTAGCAAGACTCGTCATTTTGACGTCAATTGACGTCAAAAGTCTGTCATTTTGACGTCTTTTGACGTCATTTGACGTCAAAATGACGAGTGCTTGCTACCTGGGTATGTATATAATACTTACGCAGGTAGTCCTGTTAATATATTCCCATTATAAAATTAGAAGTGATTTAATTAATATTGTTGGCACAGAGTTTGATATTTCAACCGACATGAAAATCCAGTTTTCTCGATGCAGTTTTCTGTAAAATGTAGGCTACATATGTAACTATATTTCGATATATTTGCCATATGTTCTTGAGTATGACCGGAATTAACAAGTGCTTCTTCCCACTTCTTTCGAAGATTCGGATCCTTTGGAAATCTATTCAGTATAAATACCAATCAAATTAATTCATTAATATATATTTTATGTCATAACATTTAAATTTAAAGAAACATTTTATATGTCTAATACAAGTAATTTTAACACTTACTTTTTCAAATACAAAATACTCTTTTAAAATGTGACACATTTTAGATTAGACTACGATAAACTTATAATAACTTACCCAAAAAATGTTAAGAAAATGTTGCTGTTTTTGTTTACTTTTTTATATTTGGTTGATTTGCAACCGTCAGTAAAACAATAAACAACAATTGTTATACGATAGAATACGAAACCCGATAACGCAAGTCTAACTGTCACTGGTTGTCACGCGTGAGCTACTGGAGCAGACTGAGCTCACAGTTCATTGAAGTACCGGGAGTCGCCACTTGTGCGATGGGGGCGCGTTTGATGTTCTTTACATCAAAAACAGCCAACTGGCAGTCTATGGTTATATAGTCAAAGGTTAGTTATATATGGATGGTAGTCAATATATTAATAAAGTTATCTTTGCATGATTTTCTTCCGAAGCTTGGCGATCATTGTTGGCCACATTGTGGATTAATAATAATTAATAGGACTAAGGAGTATAGAATTTGTAGAAACTTATTTTCTGAAATAAATTAAATCTCTAAATTTAAAATTTAAAACAAAAACTCAAGAATGTCTGAGCAGTCCGATAAAATTAACATACAGTAGCGCAATGTCTCGTAAAATAGAAAAGGTTAAAAAGTTGCAAAGGCGGTATCCGGGAACACATTTGATGTTAAGCGGGGAAAACAGCTCAATGAGCGTGCAATAATTCTTTATTGGTTTCTATACTTGGATCCAGAGAAGAAATAAAGGCAAAGACCAGTTATTTTAAAAAATTATTGATTGCTCGCTGAATTGTTTTTTCTGCTGAACCATTGAAACCTGTTTGCGTCTCAGAAATGTTTATGATAACAACATTTTTGAAATGCGAATGGATTTCAATAGAACTAATTTCTTCCACGGTAAGAAATTCAATCACTGCTCTTGTTTGGTACGCATATTTGAAACACACATCAGTTTGAACTGCTCGTGTGACACAATCACCTAACAATGCAACTAGAGACATCAAGTAACAACTCAGTAAAACGTAAAATTTTTTATAGCGATCAATTAAATTAAATTTGAATCACCTGATTATTTATGTCATTGGTGGGGGGGGAGAGATCCAGAACGGGATTCATCTTTCATAGTTTCACGGCCATCTAAAAATGCCTTATGCCGCCTAAAAACTTGTGTCCGGGATAGAACTTGATCTCTGTAAGTTTGTAAAGTTTGACACAGAATTTAGTCGTATAACGCTACTCGATTTTCTTATGTTCCATTTTCATGACGCGTCACTCAAACATACAATTATACAAATGATTGATGTAAAATCACATGTGTTAAAGGTGCCTTTAACGTTGACGCTCGACGCTCATTTTCAGTAAGCAAAAATCTTCTGAAATAATATCTTTTATTTATATATATATATCCATAAAATATTATTACTTAAAAATATTACTTAAAAATAATTAATATTTTACGTATTTCGAAGTCTATGTTTGATTGTACATACTGGGACGATTAACGACGATTCAGCGACGACGCTGAATATTAAACAAATTCAACTTTATTTCTTTGACGCTAGCGTCAAAGCGAAACCACCACGTTCACCTTGTTGACGCTCATTTTCAGCGTCTCATGAATTGGCACCTTTAATGATATCAAATTGAAATTTTAACTGAAAGTAGAGTATAAATGTAGATCTCGGTCTACTGCAGTCTCATTTTTATAGTGTTACTAGTTGTTGAGAAAAAAATTCAGTCTCATTACTTTCTAGACATACCACGTATATCATAAGTAAATCCTTTGTACGTTATTTATATATTATGTATGTATGCGTCTTTAATTAACTCGATTTATTTATATTAATTTTTACATCATAAAATCCGTAGAGGAAGTTTATTAAGTAGGAATACTCTTGAACGAATATAAAAACTATTTTAGTTAAATAATAAATAATTAATTTGGAATTAAACAGTAGGGGAGACCGGGGCTAGACCGCTAACGGGGTAAATCCGCCAAATCAAATATCTCGGAACCTGTATATTGTGCGAACTCGCTATTAACATTGTAAACGCTGCTTATGGTACCCATGTGACCAACGGAGTTTCGGCAGGTTACCTGCCGTGTTATGATTTTTACGGAGGCAAACGTGTTTTCGTGGTGAAAAGTGAAATTTTCTGCGCGTGGAAATTTTGTGGATAATATTTGCTCTCCAAATCTCGAGGTACGTGATTATAAATGCATGCTGATTATAAAGAGTAATGCATGCTGAACACGAATCCAGTGTAGATATCTAATAGTTCATGGGCGATCAAACCTGAAACTGATTTATCCCGGGGGGGTGGCGGTTCAACCCCGGCATTTTTGAGATTTCAATTTTTGCACCGTTGTCGTTTTTGCTCTATACCGGTTAAACAAAGCGACGTAGATAAAAATTTCCTGTATAAATTTTGTAGCTAAAGGTTCACTCTTTACAGTGGTATACCACATTTAACTACAATTATTTATTTTGTTGTTAAAAATCGGCACCGAAAAAGAACTAACGGTCTAGCCCCGGTCTCCCCTACATATAATTAGCAAATAATATTCTAGTTGTGGGTATACATAATCTAAGATCTATTAAAAAATGTAGATTACATTTTTTATGGTAGGTACTATATTTCGCTCTCCTTCTCTCTTCCCTCACCTCCTTCTCCTATCCCTTCCCTTACTTTTTTGCCTTAAACGGAAATGCTTTAAATTCAACTTACGAAAACAGAAGCTTAAAAACGCTATATATATGGCTGGTTTACATTACAATAGTCATTTGAATCGGTTTATAAAGTGATTAGAATCATTTCTCCGCAGAACTAAAACGATTTCATAGTGATACTACGAACATCAAGACCAGGTACAGTTGACAGTATGATAATTAAGTAAGTAAAAGAAGTATATAAAATACACATATAGCACTTTTCTAGATTATCCGAGAATAATAGAAATCATGGATGACACTGCAGAAGCATATAGATTGTGGAATATTCACCCCGGCGAGGAGATCGTTATTTCTGGTATTGCTGGTAGATTTCCAGATTCAGACAATATGAATCAGTTACGAGAAAATCTTTTTAATAAAAAAGACCTTGTTAGAGCAGATCATGGGCGATGGAAGACAGGTGATTATTTCATATGCACGATAGTTCTGCATTCATGCCTGATTGGCTGATAAATGATATGCCATCCCTTCTGCAATAATTATATTAGTATTCAATAAATACATAAGTGAAAATACGACCGTACATGACACACAATCAAATTACAAGAGAAACGCCGTAATCGATCAGGATCTTGAGTGCCTATAATATTATTTTTGCTTCTTCATAAAGGAAGCTTTGTTTTTATAAAAAAAATTTTCTTTTTTTAGTTTTCTTTGCCAACGTGTTTAGAATGTTCTAAAACGTCGAAAAATCACATTTTTACAAAATGTCGCGCGCGCGCGCGCGCGCGTGTGTGTGTGTGTGTGTGTACGGATTTGATGTCCGTGGTTGCTCTAACTTCCACAAATTTTGAGATATCGGGCTCAATTTATTTTTAATGTAGAATATTATTATAGGAAAGTTGGTATTGTATTTGGCGGTAATCGGTAAAGGGGTTTTTTCTTTATAAAATTTTGAATTTTTTGAGAAATGTCCGTGGTTGCTCTAACTTCCGCAAATATTGAGATATTGGGCTCAATTTTTTTTAAATGTAGAGTATCATTAAAGGAAGGTTGGTATTGAATTTGGCGATGATCGGTAAAGGGGTTCACTTTTTATAAAATTTTGAATTTTTTGAAAAAATGTCTGTGGCAGCTCTAACTTCCGCAAATTTTGAGATATCAGGTTATTTCTAATTCTATTATATTTTTCAGTTCTTTCTACCTTTATTTCATATATAATTCTTTAAGATTTTGTTGATTAGACCCAGCTTTATACGCGATCAAATGTCCATAATTTTTTTAGAAATGTCTGTGGTAGCTCTAACTTCCGCAAATTTTAAGATATTAGGTTATTTCTAATTTTACTATGTTCTTCAGTCTTTCCTACCACTATTTCATATATAATTATTTAAGATTTGATTAGATCCAGTTTTATACGCGATCAAAGGTTCATATGCTAAGTCCATATATGGACCATGTAACCTGAACTCCCAAAGTCAACATCGATTTGAGATTGCGTCAATTGTAAAATCCCACTTGTGCTACTAAGCTGACTTTTCAATCCATAAAAAAGGTTAAATTTAAAATTAAAAAAAGTGTGCAAATTAGAAACTTGCACATTGCTTCCTCATCATTACAGATTGCTACCATTGCTCCTATTTTATTTCGCTCATAAAGCTTCGTCTATGAGAAAGCCAAACTAATAAATACTAATAATTATCATCAAATAACCATCAAATAAAATACAAGCTTCCTCATAAGAGGAGCTTTGCGAGCAAAATAAAATAGGAGCAATGGTGGCGATCTGTAATGAGGAGGAAGCAAAGTGTGCGAGTTTCTAATTTGCACACTTTTTTATATCAATTTAATTATGTGATTGTGTCATTCTAGTTTTGGTTAATACTGCGTTATGTCCGAAAGTAACGGCGCGTGGTTTGCCAAGGCGAAGAATTGTACATAAAGTTCACTCAAAAATAATATTATACAAACCATCAAACACGAAAATTTGTCGGCCTAATAATATTATAGGCAATCATCAAGATCCAGTCCTGGCCGATTACGGGGTTTCTCTTTTCAGACAGACATCTTTTAGACGTCTTACGAAAAAGATGGCTAAAAGACGTTTTTTAGACGTCTTATGTCCCGCTTTTGGACATGGTGCTGTCTGGGTTGTAATTTAATTGCATATTAGTATAGTTATATATGTATATTAAGGGAATGTATTTTAAACTTAAAGTTTCATATGAAAAAGTGAACGAGAAGCATAACGTTTTGTTTGAAATTGTACATTAGATCATCCGGATGTACCAAGTCGTATGGGAATAGTTAATAATTTGAATAAGTTTGATGCGGATTTCTTCGGATTATCTTTCGAGCAAGCACACACACTCGGACTTGAGACTAGAATGTTACTGGAACATTCTTATGAGGCAATTATCGATGCCGGTATCAATCCAAAGCAGTTGCGAGGAAAAAATACTGCCGTGATCATAGCAGCATCCTATTCTGAGACGCAAAATAAATTTTTGTTTGAGGATCTTGAGGTAGAGAAAATTATTAATTGACAAATGTAATAGAAGAAATTATTGAATTTATCATTCATGTGCGAGAATTTGTAATCGTTAACTTCCTGCAATTAGATGGGTGGTTTGAATCTTACTGGATGTCATAAATCTACAATGGCAAACATGATTTCACACCATTTGGATCTGAAGGGACCATCGTACGTAATCGATACAGCTTGCAGCTCTACTTTTTATGCCATGACACTTGGTTATCATTACATCATGTCGGGCAAATGCGAAGACGCGATAATTGGGGCTGCACAATTATGTCTTAATGCAACTGTAAATCTGCAATTTGCTCGTCTTGGTACTTTTGCTGAAACTAATTAATCTTGTAATATAATAAGCATAAAAATTAAAGGATTACATTTTTGTCATTTGCGAACAATAAACAGAGCGGTGTAAATTTAGTAAAAACGTTTGTAATAAAATGTTTGCAAAAATGAAATGTTATTTCCTTTGAGACAGATAATCTTTTAATTTCTCTGCGTATACTATTCTATATATATATGTTACGGGCAAAGTCCGCATGGTGTGCAGTGTCGGCATTGCCCGGGCAATGTCAGCATTGCACAACGCGATTGGACAAAGTAGTTTATTAGCGGACATTGTCCGGTTTGATGTGGGCAAAGTTAACACTGCCCATCTAGCGATGGCAATGTCAGCAACTATTATCACATTGCGGACTTTGCTCGGTTCCAAGTGGGCAATGTCGACAATGCTAAATCTCCGTGGACTAAGCTGCACTAAATGGACGAACATTTAGCGCCCAGTCGCGTTGTGCAATGCTGATATTGCCCGAGCAATGCCGACATGCACACCTTGCGGACTTGCCCGTAACATATATATATATATATATATATATATATATATATATATATATATATATACAATATATACAGGGTGTCTAAGACCACCCCTCCACCCCTTTTCTTTCAAAAACTAAGCATTTTAGAGAAAAACATTTTAGACAAAAATTGTATGGTTTTGAGGGCAACATAAGATGGTGTCATTTATTTGACCTTGGGTGGCATCGTTAAGGTCAGGTCAAGGACACCTTCAGTTTCTTAAATGGAACTCCCTATTTTTTATTATATATTCTTATAGCTTATGTCGAGAGCTTTCCAAAACACTATAATTAAGTATTTTTTCATTAAGTACTTTTCGAGTTATAAGGCTTGAAAGTTACAGTATTGTGACATAATATTTTGTTAAGTATTTATAATTCAAATTCCTTACTTTTTATTTTTGCAAACAATACGAACCAATTAATGTAAAGAAAACACAATTTTCTTAAAGAAAAACTTGTTGTGTAACTGCTTATTGCATATTCATTATTTTCTTAGCTTCTCACGATTCGGGGTGCTTGATTTGCGTGAGTGAATGAATATGAATTAGCCCGAATAGAATCTTTTACGATTTTTTTTGAAAGATTTTTTTTTGGAATGTTCTGTTAGAAATACATAAATAGGAGGCTTTGCTTTCGTCAAAGCGTGCTACAAAAGTAAGGGAGGAAGTTCTAGTAGCGTTCTAATGCCTGTCGCGAGTTACACAGGATAATAATGAGATACACTGAGTGACTCACACGAATGACGCCACGCGAATGACAACAATGTTTTTTCAATAACTATCAATCACGCAATAAAAAATTGGTACTTTTCTTTCATGGTATACGCTAAATTTAAGTCTTTGTCGAAAATAATTCAATATGTACTTGGTGAATAGACATTCTGTAAGAATGAAACTTAATGCATGAATATGAATGCCTACAGAGATTACACAGCGCGCAATAGTTTATTCCAGGTATTTTAGACTTCTTAACAACGGTACAAGAATTACACTCATTGTAAATGGCATTAAAATTGTTCTTCAGCTTTGTAGATTAGTGCGCTATCTACTGTGCCACGCTACGCTCTTCAAGTTTTTCTTTAACAAAATTGTGTTTTCTTTACATTAATTGATTCGTATTGTTTGCAAAAATAAAAAATAAGGAATTTGAATTATAAATACTTAACAAAATATTATGTCACAATACTGTAACTTTCAAGCCTTATAACTCGAAAAGTACTTTAAAAAAACTTAATTATAGTGTTTTGGAAAGCTTTTGACATAAGCTATAAGAATATGCAATAAAAAATAGGGAGTTTTATTTAATAAACTGAAGGTGTCCTTGACCTGACCTTAACGATGCCACCCAAGGTCAAATTAATGACACCATCTTATATTCCCCTCAAAACCATACAATTTTTGTCTAAAACGTTTTTCTCTAAAATGCTTAGTTTTTGAAAGAAAAGGGGTGGACGGGTGGTCTCAGACACCCTGTATATATATGTATGTATGTATGTATGTACCTATAATGTATTATATATTTTAATATATATATATATATATATGTATATATATATGGGACGTTTCACGTCAACCGGATCACTTGTCTGCCCAAAATTTGAAGCGACCTACGAAGATGTTCGATAGCTCAAAAAATTAGTCTTTACTAGTACTTTCGAAAGTCATGTGCCCCGTTTTGAAATCCAAGATGGCTGATCCAATATAGCGGCTGAAAGCCTGAAAATTGGAGAAAAATCTACATAATTTAACGTAATCATGTTTTTAAATATTGATTCGGTTTTGAAATGGCTTGGTAAGGAGTTTTCAGTGTCTCTGATCACGATCCTGGAGTTGAATAACTGATATCTAAGATGGCGGATCCAATATGGCGACTGAAAGTGTAAAAATTAGTAAAAAGCTAATCTTATCTTGGTTACGTTACTGAAATTCAAGACGGCGTATCCAATATGGTTGCAGAAACCGTAAAAAGACTACTTAATTTAAAAATCAAATTGTTACTGTGGTTACTACTCTAACGTTTTTTTTTTTTCAGAGTAGTTAGTGAGCAATCCCATCGGTAACTCAGTGAGCTGTTAATATTATATTTTCTCCAGCAGTCTTTTCAGAAGTTGATGAAACTTTCCCAACTTTCTTAAAAATCTTAAAATCAAATGTTGCTTCTCCAACAGTCCTTTTCAGGATAGTTGGTGAGCGAATACTATAGGTTGCTCAGAGAGTTACTGTGGTGGCTTCCCTAACGGTCCTTTTCAGGATAGTTAGTGAGCATTTCCATCGGTAACTTAGTGAGCTATCGATATATTTTCTCCAACAGTCCTTTTCAGGATAGTTGGTGAAAATTTCTTTTTCACGGTTCAGTAAGCTGATGTTCCTTCTCCAACAGTCCTTTTCAGGATAGTTGGTGAGCGAATACTATAGGTTGCTCAGAGAGTTACTGTGGTGGCTTCCCTAGCGGTCCTTTTCAGGATAGTTAGTAAGCATTTCCATCGGTAACTTAGTGAGCTATCGATATATTTTCTCCAACAGTCCTTTTCAGGATAGTTGGTGAAAATTTCTTTTTCGCGGTTCAGTAAGCTGGTGTTGCTTCTCCAACAGTCCTTTTCAGGATAGGTGGTGAACTAATACCATAGGTTGCTCATAGAGTTACTGTGGTGGTTTCAACGGTTCTTTTCAAATTGACTGCTCTTACCTTTGACTATCGGATTCCTAATTAGTAGACTTTTTAAAAAATAATCTATAAAATATTTATTAGAGAAAATGGAGTTTAAATTAAGTAGTCTTTTTACGGTTTCTGCAACCATATTGGATACGCCGTCTTGAATTTCAGTAACGTAACCAAGATAAGATTAGCTTTTTACTAATTTTTACACTTTCAGTCGCCATATTGGATCCGCCATCTTAGATATCAGTTATTCAACTCCAGGATCGTGATCAGAGACACTGAAAACTCCTTACCAAGCCATTTCAAAACCGAATCAATATTTAAAAACATGATTACGTTAAATTATGTAGATTTTTCTCCAATTTTCAGGCTTTCAGCCGCTATATTGGATCAGCCATTTTGGATTTCAAAACGGGGCACATGACTTTCGAAAGTACTAGTAAAGACTAATTTTTTGAGCTATCGAACATCTTCGTAGGTCGCTTCAAATTTTGGGCAGACAAGTGATCCGGTTGACGTGAAACGTCCCATATATATATATATATATATACATATATATATATATATATATTGGAAGATGTATACCATATATATTTTTTATCTCTCAGGTGTTTTGTCACCCGATGGTTACTGCAGACCTTTTGATGTTGCTGCAAACGGTTATTCACGTAGCGAAACAATGGGAGTGATATACCTCCAAAAAGCAAAGAATGCGAAAAGGATTTATGCTATATGTCCGCATATCAAGACAAACAATGATGGTTACAAAAAAGAAGGAATAACATATCCATCGTTACGTATGCAAAGTGCTTTGCTAATGGAATTTTACGATGAGTGCGGAATACCGACATCTTGCTTGGATTACATTGAAACACATGGTACCGCTACCAAAGTCGGCGATCCTCAGGAAATTAATGCTATTTATAATGTCTTTTGTAAGAATAGAAAAACTCCATTAATGATCGGCTCTGTAAAATCCAATCTTGGTCACGCTGAAGCTGCAAGTGGTTTTACTCAGATCGCTAAGGTAAAACAAGTAGATTTTGCATTTATTGATCACTTTCAAATTTATTTTTTTTACGCATTACACACACACACACACACACACACAGAGAGAGGGAGAAGGAGAGAGAGAAAGAGAGAGAGAGAGAGAGAGAGGAGAGAGAGAGAGAGAGAGAGAGAGAGAGAGAGAGAGAGAGAGAGAGAGAGAGAGAGAGAGAGAGAGAGAGAGAGAGAGAGAGAGAGAGAGAGAGAGAGAGAGAGAGAGAGAGAGAGAGAGAGAGAGAGAGAGAGAGAGAGAGAGAGAGAGAGAGAGAGAGAGAGAGAGAGAGAGAGAGAGAGAGAGAGAGAGAGAGAGAGAGAGAGAGAGAGAGAGAGAGGAGAGAGAGAGAGAGAGAGAGAGAGAGAGAGAGAGAGAGAGAGAGAGAGAGAGAGAGAGAGAGAGAGAGAGAGAGAGAGAGAGAGAGAGAGAGAGAGAGAGAGAGAGAGAGAGAGAGAGAGAGAGAGAGAGAGAGAGAGAGAGAGAGAGAGAGAGAGAGAGAGAGAGAGAGAGAGAGAGAGAGAGAGAGAGAGAGAGAGAGAGAGAGAGAGAGAGAGAGAGAGAGAGAGAGAGAGAGAGAGAGAGAGAGAGATGGTATATAGTGTCTCGTGCCAAGTACACGCACAGCGAGGCCGCACCGTGTAACTTTACACGAGTATGAGAGTCGCGAGTATCCGAGATTTTGAAATCTCAATAACCGCTCAACCGATCAAGTTCTATGTAGACCCAATCGATAGCTTGGGTTTGAATTATGTAAAGAATATGTTTTTATTTTTCACGTGTATTACAAACAAAGATATTAAGACGCAAAGTCTGAATTAAATGTTAAAGGAGGATGTTAAAAAAGTCCGATTTTTGGCCCTCCCCCCCCCTGCGGAACTTTAGTTGACCGTAAAAAATTGTTGTTTGGGACCCACATAAACAAGAAAAAACAGTCTTACATCCCAGAAATGCGAGGAACATTGATTTTACATCAAATTTCCTTGTAAAAACCAAATATTCGGATATCACGAACAAATTTTTTATCGGATGCATTGCGAAGGTTTTTTTTATTATAATTAGTATCAAAGAGTTTTTGAATCTCTGATCACGAATCTATTATCCAAATGGCAAAATGTAAAAATGGCGAATCAAAAATGGCGTCCTTGACATGTAGTTTTGTACGTAGGATTACATTATTCAAATATTTTATCAAAATGAGTCTGAGCGGGCTTTTTCAGACATACTGATTACAAATCCATTAATTAAATGAAAAAATATAACATGGCGGATTCAAGATGGCCGATCCAAAATGTTTGTATTACCGGAATAAAATCAGATAATTTACTTATTTTTTTTTTTATAAAATAAGTGAATTACCTAATTTTATTACGGCAATAAACATTTTGGATCGGCCATCTTGAATTAGCCATGTTAGATTTTTGTAGAAATGACGAATCAAAGCCCATACAGCACAAAATATTTTTAAAATATTTTTAAAATATTTTTTAGAAAGATTAAAATAATTCACAAAAATATTTTTTAAATATTTCTATGTCCGCCAGATCATGTCAGAAAAAGATTTTCAAAAATACTTTTAAAAGACTGCAAATAACTATATTTAATAATATTTGTAAAATCTTTTAAAAATAATGCTTCAAAAAATGAAATATGTTTAACCCCATCAGCAACAATTATTTCACGTTTGAAAGATTTTTTTAATATTTAAAAAATATATACATCTTTATATCTTACTTTGGAAAATATTATTTTATACATATATCTATATCATCGCAGCAGTGTTGGGTGAGCCTTGCGTTGTATTCCTGGCAAAGATATGTCTCGTAGATGTCATGCTTTTGCTTCGCCGGAGGCCTGCTTATATTAGCCCCCAACTGAAATTTACTTACGAGTTAGTCTTACCATTATGCGCCGCCTAGCGGCGTCATTGCAAACTAGCACAGAAAGATGCGCTACCATGCATCTTTCTTAATTGAGAATATTTTATAATATTTTAAAAATAATTGAAAAAGAATTATAAACCCAATAATAAATAAAATATTTTTTAATATTTTGGAACAAGATTATAAAACAATAAATATGTAGATTTAAATTAATATTTCAAAAATATATTTAAAATATTTAAGAAAATATTGTCTGGGTGATAAAGAAGAACATTTTTATAAATATTTTTAAAAGATTCTTAAAATATTCTTTAAAATGTTACGACAAAAGGTTTTTAAACTATTTTAAAATATTCTTAAAACGATTTTAAAATGTTTCTTGCAATATTTTTATAGAAATATTGAGAAATATTTTTTTGAAAACATTTTGTGCTGTATGGGTAAACCAATATACAGCAAACAGCCAATTAGAGTTTGGTATGGGATTCTTGGATCACATGTATCTGTAGATTCATCCTTAGTAAGTTTGAGTCCTGTCTTCATAGGAGTCTTAGCTGCTTTGCAATTTGTCATGCCAAATCTAATCAGTACATCCTCAATGTATTTAGTTTGGTCCAGATGCAATTCATTATTTCCTTGGTGAACATGCATACCCAGCATATGTTGTGCATCACCTAAATCCTTTACCTGAAAACTTGAATTTAACCTTTTTAATACATAAGACAAAACTTTATCAGAATTGTATAACATTATTATATCGTCTACATGTAAACCAATTATACAAACGAAAATTCCAACAATTTTAACATAAACATGGTTCGCATTCTGATCTCGTGAAACCAATTTTATGGAGTTCTTTATTGATTTTAGAATACTAGACCCTCGATGATTGCTTAAGTCCATATAAAGCCTTTTTTAGCAAATAAACTAAGTCTTCTTTGCCTTCTACAATAAAGCCCTTAGGTTGTCTCCTATACCTCTTCCTCCAAATCACCGTTCAAAAAGGCAGTAGCAACATCCAGATGTCTGATTTTTAAATCCATTTCCACAGTCACAGCAATAAACAGACGGATAGTAGACGTTCGGTTAACTGGAGAAAAGGTTTCTGAATAGTCGATTCCATGCCTGAATACAACTTTTAGCTACCAGTCTAGCTTTGTATTTGGTTGTGTTTCCATTCATGTCCCTTTTTAGCTTGAACACCCATTTACTATTAACAGTTTTCTTGCCTGCTGGAAGGTTTACAACCACGCCTCATTTTGTTTCAATGACCTATATTCGTTCTCCATAGCTTTGAGCCATTAATTTTTGTCGTTGCTAGACATAGCCTCGGCAACAGTGAGTGGCTCACTCTCAGACACGAAAGTATTATAAAGAATGCAGTCAAGGAACTCTTTAGAAATTCTATTTCTAAGTGGATATCGCCTTTCTTCTTCCTCGTGAGGTTGAGCATCAACGCCCTCGTAAGCATCTTAAAAAACATCATCTTGGGAATCATCCAAATCGTTTTCTTCCGCTCGTTCAGGAATTTGTTCTTGAACAACCTCAGCGTTTTCTGGAACTTCTTGGATTACAGGCTCAGTCTCCTCCTCAATGTCTAGAAAGGTGAACAATGGCACAGAGACCTCTTCTGATATTTCAACGTCTTCAGAAACAATCTTCTTCATTGGAAACTTGATTTCAATGAATCGTACATCCCTTGATATAATTATTTTCTTCGAGTTCTTGGAATCAATTAGACGATAATCTTTCGTTTCGGTAGAATAACCTACGAATATCAGTTCTTGACTCTTAAGCTCAAGCTTCTTAATACGCTCCTTAGGTATGTGTACAAAAGCAGCACATCCGAACACTTTTAGGTGCTTTATGTCCATTTTCCTTCCGGTCCACAGTTCAATCGGAGATTGGTTATCGGGTAGATTTCTGCAAGGCCAGTAATTCTTCAGGTATATTGCAGTGTTGATTGGTTCACCCCAGTATAAAAAGTTTAAACCAGCCTCAGTCATCAAGCAGCGGCCGATTTCGATTAGAGTCTTGTTCGCTCGTTCTGCCCTTCCATTTTGTTGTGACGTATAAGGACAACTTGACTCATGTCGAATACCATTTTTAATGAGAAACTCAGCGAACTCTCTTTTTTTATACTCTTTTCCATTGTCCGTCCTGATGCACTTGATAGATTCTCCAGTTTGATTCTCCATCATAATCTTAAATTCTTTGAAGATTGGCAAAACTTCATCTTTGGATTTCAAGAAATATCCAAAAATCATTCTACTGTAGTCATCAATCAGCGTCAACAAGTATCTAGCTCCACTTATAGACGGGACGTGCATAGGGCCACACAAATCAAAGTGGACAAGTTCTAATTTTTTGGATGCTCTCTTTTCAGAAATTAGGAAAGGCTTTCTACTGTGCTTTCCAAGAATACATGATTCACAGGAACTTAGTGGATCTCCTGAAAAATTTGTATAGTTTCCCAGACTTTTCATAAGTTGATTCATACCTTGCTCATTTATGTGACCCAAACACTTGTGCCAAAGATCCTTTGATTTTTGTACCGTCAACATGGCAGATTCCTCGACTTTAGGCTCTGGATTAATAGTTGCAGTAAGGACTTTGATTTCTCTGGACGCATCAATCCTTCCTGGTAATAGGGTTTCAGCATCTTGCTGCATCTTGCTGCATGCTGCAAACAGCATCAGCAATTTGAAGACCCCATCAGACTTCGAACCAGTGGCGATTACTTCTCCTTCGACTCGACACGCATCCTTCAAGAAAATCTTGCATTTATTTCCTGAAAAAACTACAACTAGACCTTTATCAGTTATTTTGCCGACGGACAATAGGTTAGCTGCCAAATTGGGTATATATATAACGTCTTTTACATCCTTAATTATACCATTACAGTTTAATATTAACTTTACGTTTCCAGTTCCATTAGTAGGTATAATAGCTTCATCAGCACAAGTAACTCCTTTACTGAGTGTTGAAGCATCGAGATCATTAAACCAATCTTCTCGCATAGTCATATGAGTAGACGAACAACTATCTAACATCCAAACTTCGTCAGAATTTATTTCAGTAGACATTGTCGTCAGTTTAGTCGATATCGCCCAATTTTCACCATTTTTGGATTCCGAATCTTGCTGTTTCTTGTCCTGTGTCTTGGCGTTATTCTTTGATTTCTTCGAACCTTCTTTGGATTTCTTACAATCACTCGCCTTGTGTCCAATGCCTCCGCATTTGAAGCATTCAAACTTGAACTTCTTCTGCTCTGTATGTTTTGTAGCAAGGGCGGTTTCTAAAGCGGATGTAGCCTGTGTAGGAGTCTGCTAACGCAAACTCTCATGCATCAATTTCTCCATGATGTCTTCACTGGTGACCTTCTCCTTGGTATTATCCAGAATTTGTACTATACCATCAAATTGTTTCGGTAGACTTCGCATGATGATCGAACCTAATATCCTCTACCAACTATCCTCTACAGGTGCGTCAATATCGGCAAGCTGTTGATGAGTCAAAAAGTTAATCTTATCCAGATAATCTCGCATATTTGCACACTCTTTGTAGGAAAACTTCCACAACTCCGTTTGAAGATTAATACGCCTTGACCAACATTTAGTTTTATACTGCTTACTGAGGTTGGACCATGCATCCCTCGCAGTCTTGGCGTTTTTTACGTGAACTATGCACTGTGGTTCAAAAAGCAGGTTTATAGTAGTCCTGGCATCTTCATCATCTTCTGGTTTAACACCTGTCAAAATGAGGTTACTTTCGGTATCCTTTGGGATATTCGCACAAGTCCAGAGACGATCATGTCTAAGCAGATTTTCTACTTGGAACTTTCAAATCGTTGATAGTTTTCAGTCCCCTTTAACTTGGCAATCTGTATTCCATCCAGTGCCGATGTTTGCGTTCTAACCTTACTTTCTTCGTTCCCTTGCATGTCGCTATGTAACCCTTCAAACGTTGCATAGCTCTTATTTCCTTTCTGCCAATACGCTTAAAGACAATATATTAATAAGCCTCGTGGTCGTTTAACTTGTATAAGCAAAATACTTTGTAAGAAGTATTCACAAACAAACCACACTTACAATAGCTCAGATATTTCCCGAAATTATATCTTCACTCGTAATTTCGCCATTACTGATGGGCCTATAATCTGAAGTTAATTATCTTGAGTGAAGAAATACACGCTTATTATGATATATATATCAATTAAATATATTTAGAGAAAGGAAAGACCAAACAATACTTTTACAAGAAAGAAGGTATTCACTTCTGATTACAAACATAATAAAGTTAGAACGAACTGACTGACAAAGTAAGAAATGGCGGTAACAGAATAGCCAACTTATATAACTAGCGACATCTTAACAACAAAGTTAAATCGATTATCGATTTAAATATGTTGAATTTACTGTTCCAACGGAAAACTGTGTTTCAAGAACAACTAATAATCGGCGCATTCTCGTTGAAATTTTCATATTTTCACCCTGACCTACTGTAATAATTCTGAAAAAGAGAAGACACGTATTTTTTGGTTTGGGCCTACTTTATAATTCATTTTTTTTAACCTTTTTATAATTATACAAATTTTATTGAAAATTATGAAATTTTTTAGACCTCTTCGAGCATGGCAAGATTTTTTTTCGAAAAATTCTATTTTATTGAAGTTTTTAAAATCACTGTCGCATGTCGGAAATATTGATCGTAGGCCCAAACCAAAAAATACGTGTCTTCTCTTTTTTAGAATACTTCTCGGAAATAAATTGTCAAAATTATTGCAGTAGGTCAAGGTAAAAATGTGAAAATTTTACCTTGACCTACTGCAATATATATATATATATATATATATATGTATATATTGTATATATATATATATATATATATATATATATATATATATATATATATTGTATATGACTCAATATCTAATAAATTAATTCATATTTACATTTCAAAATTGTTATTGATTTTTAAAGGCAATAATAGCGTTCGAAACCGGTTTTGTTCCACCAAATATCAATTATACATCACCACGAAACGATATAGATGCCTTAATAAATGGAACTGTTCATATCGTCGAAAAACCAATGCCACTTAAAAACGGTTACATAGGTATCAATTCTTTCGGTGTCGGGGGATCTAACGTTCACACGTTATTAAAGTGGAACTTCAAACAAAAAGTTAACAATAGAGCGCCGATTGATGCTTTGCCAAGACTTGTAATATTATCTGGGAGTACTGAAGAATTAGTGAAGTTGTTCTTAAACGACGTTAGTAGACATTTTAAAAGCCATCTCAACATTTATTTGAGTAATTAAACATTATATCGTACTATCACACATATAGTACTTAACAAATTTTTGATTATCTAGGTCGCTAATCGTCCGATAAATATAGAATATATTCGTTTACTACACGATGTCCATGCGGACAGAATAGACGGTCACTCTTGGAGAGGATTCACTATACTGAATACTTTGGAACCAGATTCAATAAAGGAAATTCAAAATTGTGAGAATGCGAAAAGACCTGTTTGGTTTATATTTTCTGCTTTAGGCTCGCAATGGCCAGGAATGGGTATATATATTTAATATTCCATACTTTATTTATACAGTAACATTTAAATAATAATATACACTTTTAATTAAAATCAGGTCGAAACTTATTAAAATTTCATGTCTTTGCAAATGCGATAAAAATGTGCGATGTTACTTTAAAACCATATAGCATAAGTGTCGCTGATATTTTGACAAAGACAGACGAAAAAGTGTGCGAAGACGCGTTGTATGCTTTTGTTGGCATTGTCGCTATTCAGGTAAAATATTATACTTTGAAGTTATAAAATAGTGTTATATATACTATATGTTTATTGATGAAGTGATTAATTTAAATTCTTTTTATGTCGATTTATCATATCAGAATTATTACCTTATATACAGTGGCAATTAAAAGTGCAGATTTTTTTTCCATATTTTGGGTTTAGGAAAAACGAACAAAAAAATGATTAACTTTAAAGAGAATAACATATTTTACTATGAATAAACGTTGTTAATGATAAAAAATAGCGTGTATATATAACTATTTCTTTATTTAACAAAAAGCAAAAAACGCATGATTATAAATATCTGAACATCAAGTTACTTCAAATCAAAAAATTAATTGAATCACTAGAAAATACTAAAAAAAAAATAATAGTAATATTTAATATTTGGTAACCATGCCCTTAAAAGTAATGACTGCTACGTAACGACGTGGCATTGACTCGATTAAGTGGGTGGTTGTGTCTCGAGGTATCTTTTCCTATTCTTCACTTAAAGTCTTGAATAAACCTTGTTTATTTGAATGTTTCTTGTTGGCTACTCGGCGACCAAATTTATCCCAAAAATGCTCAATAGGATTTAAGTCTTTAGACTGAACAGACCATTCAAAAACTCGCACTTTTTTGGCAGACAAATACTGTGATACAATCTTTGACGTGTGTTTTGGATCTCTATCGTATTGAAAGATCCATCCATGAGGCATATTATCCTTGGCGTAAGGAAGCATTTGCTTGCCCAGTATGTCCTCATACACGAAGCAATTTATCATACGGTGAGGGTGGAGTCATGGTCTGGAGAGCCTTGTTGTATGAAGAAATGGGTCTGTTTATAGTAAAAATTGAAGGTGTGATGATTTGCTTCTTGTATGAAGACATACTGGGCAAGCAAATACTTACTTACGCCAAGGATAATATGCCTCATGGATAGATCTTTCAACATGATAGAGATCCAAAACACACTTTAAAGATCGTATCACAGTCTGCCAAAAAAGTGTAAGTTTTCGAATGGTCTGCTCAGTCTGAAGAAAATCCTATTGAGCATTTTTGTGATAAATTTGGTCGCCGAGTAGCCAATAAAAAACATTTAAATAAACAAGGTTTATTCAAGACTTTAAGTAAAGAATAGAAAAAAATTCTTCGAGACACATTCATCCACTTAATCGAGTCAATGCCACATCGTTACGCAGCAGTCATTATTTCTAAAGGCATGGTAAATATTAACTATTACTATTGTTTTTTAAGTATTTTCTAGTGTTTCAGTTAATTTTTGTAATTTTGTAAAGTAACTTGAAATTCCTGGCCCGATACTTATAATCATGTGTTTTTTGCTTTTTGTCAAATAAAGAAATAATATTATATGCTATTTTTTATTATTAACAACATTTACTCATAGTAAAATATGTTATTCTCTTTAAAGTTAATCATTTTTTGCTTCCTCATAGAGGAAGCTTTGTTTTCATGAAAACAATTTTTTGGAGTTGTCGCTGCCAATGTGTTTAGAATGTTCTAAAACGTCGAAAAATACACTTTTTAAAAAATATCTGTGTGTGTGTGTGTGTGTGTGTGTGTACACCTTGTAAATGGGTGTGGTTGCTCTAACTTCCGTAAATTCGGAGATATCGGTCTCAATTTTTTTTTTAAATGTAGAGTGTCATTAAAGGAAGGTTGGTATTGAATTTGGCGAAGAGAGAGAGAGAGATCGGTGAAGAAGTTTACTTTTTATAAAATGTTGAAGTTTTTGAGAAATGTTTGTGGTAGCTATAACTTCCACAAATTTTGAGATATCGGGCTATTTCTAAATTTTATTATCTTTTTCGGTCTTTTTTATCCCTATTTCATATATAATTCTTTAAGATTTGGTTGATTAGACCGAGCTTTATAAGGTTTCCATGTACGTACGGATTCCCCGAAATTTTAAATGTTAGTAACTCAAGAACTAATCTGGTGTACGTAAGTCCTCCCGACATCCACCTTAGGGAGGCGATACACATTAGGCTTTTTCACCCTCTCCCTCCGTAAAAAAAACTCTAACTTTCGGAATTTTTGAGATACCGGGCTCAATTTTTTGTTAAATGTAGAATATCTCTCTCTCTCTCTCTCTCTCTCTCTACCCGGATCCTAAAGTCCAATAGGATGGTACCCAGAAGAAGATTGAGCCCGTAAAATTATTGTAAAAATTAAAAATAAAAATAAAAAAGTGTACAAATTAGGAATTTGCACATTGCTTCCTCACCATTTTTAAGTGTGCAAATTATGAATTTGCACATTGCTTTATTTCACTCATAAAGCTTCCTCTGAGGAAGCTAAAAACTAATAAATACTAATAATTATACACACAGAAAAATATCGTTCTACAGCCAAGAAAAGCAATTACTCATTTTATTTTATTTGGTTTGAGTAATAGTTTTCTTCAACAAAGAATATTTTCTTAATATTAGTTTTAAGATATACTTATCATAAGTATTAGAAAAGCTTATCATCATGTGCTTAAAAGAAGAATTTATTCTTCTTTCAAGTATATTCTGAAACTTTATCTAAGAAAAGCAACATAAGCTTGATTTGAATATTTACTGATTCTTTAGGTAAGAATATGAAATACTTGGCTGTATAGAACAACATTCTTCTAGGTTAGGAGGTTTTCATGCGCGGTCCGGAGGGGTACAGTTTAGAATATTAAAATTCCTGTCATCAGGTGGACTCGAACCCGTTCCTCGTGGTTATGAGTCTGATACTTTATTACTAGGCCACATCTCTGATTATATTCTTAGTGCTGCAGTATCTAGTTTTGACAGAAGTGATTCATTGATTTCAAGTATATTCTGTAAACTTTATCTAAGAAAAGCCACATAAGCTTGATTTGAATATTTACTGATTCTTTAGGTAAGAATATGAAATACTTGAAATCAATGAATCACTTCTATGAAAACTAGATACTGCAGCACTAAGAATATAATCAGAGATGTGGCCTAGTGATAAAGTGTCAGACTCATAACCACGAGGAACCGGGTTCGAGTCCACCTGAGGACAGGAATTTTTATATTCTAAACTGTACCCCTCCGCACCGCGCACGAAAACCTCCTAACCTACATTCCACTTAGGAACTAAAGAATTAAAGAAAATTAAATAAATAAAAATAATATTAATTGTAATCATCAAGAATACAAATTCTTTTTTGAAGTAAACGATTATTCTAGATGAATAAAATTTTTACTTGATTCAAATAACGGATAAACTTCTCTCAAGAAAATGTGATATCTTTATTGAAGTATATGCTTCTCTTCCGTGGACTCTATATTGTAAGTAAACAGAATGTTCGTATTAATTTAATATTCTTGTTTCAAGTACTAAACTTGCTAAGATCTAGAATATGTTTTGAGTAAATGTGATACTTATGACGACTTTATGGTAGATTTGCTCATATATGAACTTATCAAATACTTGAAGCAAGTAATATTAACTTGTAGGTAGTATATATTTTTCTGTGTGTACAACAAATAAAATACAAGTTTCTTCATAAGAGGAAGCTTTATGAGCGAAACAAAGCAATGTGCAATTTCCTAATTTGCACACTTAAAAATGGTGAGAAAGCAATGTGCAAATTCCTAATTTGCACACTTTTTTGTTCATTTCTTCTAAACTCAAAATATGGGAAAAAATCTGCCTGGCCCGAAACTTTTGATCGCCACTGTAAGTACATTTATTTTATCGCAATTCATTGGTTTATTAAAAATAAATTCTTTAAAGTGATTCAATTATAAAATTATTTGTATAAATTTGTAGATTGGCTTAGTAGATCTTCTAACATCATTAGGAATTATTCCGGATTACATGATTAGTCACTCTGCTGGTGAACTTGGTTGCGCGTACGCCGATGGATGTCTCACCACTGAACAAGCCATTTTGTCAGCATATTTTATTGGTTTGGCGTGTACTGAAGGAAAAATAATTCGTAGCTCTATGGCAATTGTCAGTTGTGATTACGAATGTCTTAAAAACATGTGTCCAGTGGATATTGAAATAATATGCTGCAACAGTGAGAATTGCAGCGTTGTGAGCGGACCCACAGAATCCGTGCAAGAATTTATGAAAAAATTACAGGTAGTATTGAATAGCTCTCGTATCTCATAAGTGGATGGAAAACTTCGCTTAATGATCTTCAAATATCGAATTCTTAAATTCAAGATATAATTTGCCACACCTGCATATATTAAATTTGTACTTTTGTATTATCAGATTAATAATATTCACGTGAAAAAGATACACTGCAATGTTCCGTATCACAGTTCTTATCTCGAATCTGTGGAAATTCAACTTTTGTTTAATTTGAACAAAGTAATATCACGGCCGAAGGAACGGAGTCCAAAGTGGGTCAGCACTTCCATACCTCGCACCGAATGGTTCACCTCAGCGTCAAAATTGTCATCGGCGGACTATCATACACATAGTATATTAAGTACCGTTCTCTTTGAACAAACAACGCATCTAATTCCAAGTAACGCAGTCACTATCGAAATCGCGCCACACGCCGTTCTGCAGCACGTTCTGAAAGAATCCTTGCGTCCAGAAGTGACGAATGTGGTATTGAGTCGACGCACTAAACAAAATATCGATGTAATTTTACAAGGAATTGGAAGGCTTTATAACTGTGGCTTACAGCCGAAAGTTGCTAATTTATACCCGCCAGTGGAATTTCCTGTTAGTCGAGGAACTCCTATGATTTCTCCATCGATCAGGTATAAGATATTATTTGAAATCGCAATTTAGATATTACCTACATAAGAAAAAAGATACCTATATATATGCACTATTGTTCAAAAGTTTAGAAGCACGACTTTATTAAGAAAAACAATAGTGGTGCCAATACTTCTAAAAAAAAACGTCATATGTGAGAAACTTTAGTGTGTGTTGTGACTATTGAACACAGTATTATTGTTTCTAATCATTTTCCAAGAAAAAATTTTATGTATAGAATTTTATTGACACCACTGTTATTTTTCTTAAAAAGATAGTGTTTCCAAACTTTTGAACAGTATATATGTTACGGGAAATTTGATTAATTCGGTAATTATACATAATGGCCGGGCAATACACATAATTCTCGCTTCTTTCGGGACATTTGAATAATAAAAGCAAAAATGTTCAAATTAATTAAACTGACCGGTCATTATGCATAATGCCCACAGACAAGTGGGAAATGTGATTAACATATTAAAATATTCAATAAATAATTCTTCGCCAGTGGTATAATAATAAAAACGAGATTTTGTTTCAATGTATTAAAACGACGTTTCGACCCGTGCTTTGGGTCCTTATCAAGTTACAATATAGCAATGCTGGAACAACACAAATGTTTGTGTTAAACAACAATAATGTACAAAGGTAGAGGTATAAATCTAAAACTTACATAATTGCGCGTCAAATTATAAATCTAACAATCATCGTTGTAATGTGGTCCGAGAAACATGACCGTAGCGAACAGAGCCCGGAGAGCGGCTGCCGAAGATTGAACAGAGATCCGATAAGAAAAATCACTTCGAATCTCAATAGTTTAGTTAAATCATGGCTGAACAACGACATTATTGACGCGAGAGTTTATAACGCACTAAATTGTACGAATGGCAACCTTCCACGTTGCTATGGGCTCCCGAAGATCCATAAGGAGGGTTACCCGCTGCGTATAATTGTATCGGCCATTGGAAGCCCCTTATATAATATTGCTTCCTATCTACATAATATCCTCAACAAGAAAATCACGAAACCGATTTCTCATGTTAAGGACAGCTGGTCGTTTGTGGAGAGCATCAAGCGACGGTGCATCCCTCCCGACCACGTCCTAGTCTCTCTCGACGTTGTTGCGCTGTTTACCAACATACCCACGGATCTCGTTTTAACCGGAATTAGGAAGAGGTGGGATGCAATATCGGGGGGGACTCGGATGAATCTTGATCAGTTCCTACACGCTGTCAAGTTGGTTCTCGGTTCCACCAGTTTTTCTTTTAACGGCGAATTCTACGAGCAGATCTTCGGCAGCCCAATGGGTTCTCCCCTCTCTCCGATCTTGGCTGATATGGTCATGGATGACTTAGAAAGTTGTTGCCTTCGCCCTTTTGGCTCTCGTGTTACAATATTCCATCGTTATGTTGATGACATTTTTATGTGTATTCCGAGAGCAATACTTGATGACGTTGTCACTGCGTTTAATAACTATCATCCTCGGCTCAAATTCACGTATGAATTGGAAAAGAATAACTGCCTGAGTTTTTTAGACACGATGGTTTTTAGACACGATAATCGATTAATTACGAACTGGTATCGAAAGCCTACGTTTTCGGGCCGTTACATAAATTATTTCTCTAGTCATCCGCAGAAATACAAAATAAACACGATCCTTAATTTAGTCGACCATGCTTTACTTCTGTCAGATGAACAGTTTCACGATGACAACATCTCCTTCGTGAAATCCATTCTGTCTAACAATTGTTTCCCTGATGCGCTTGTGAATAAACATATTCGGAGGAGACGGGCGGAAATTAATGTACGTTTGAGTAATGTCAACGGTTCCGTCAATGTTGACAGAGAGCGCAGCATCCCAGATCTAAAATATTACGTGCCAATTCCTTATGTAAAAGCCTTTAGTGAAGGCTTACGAAGGACCTTCGGCAATTACGGTGTAAACACCTTATACACTGTACCTAAAAAATTAGACGCGATGATTAAAAAAGGAAAGGACAGATTGGATGATAAGAAATGTACGGGCGTTGTCTATAAACTCGAGTGTTCTGGATGTAGCGCTTGTTATATCGGTCAAACCAAAAGACATCTGGAGACCCGCATTAAAGAACACTGTGCGGACATTAACAAGCGTCCCAACCAGCACTCAGTTGTCAGTAAGCACAGATTAGATTTTGACCACAATTTCAAGTGGCAAGATGTAAAAATTTTACATAAAGAACCTAATCTGAAAAAACGTGAAATTGCCGAAATGCTGTTTATCAAAAAACATACTGATTCTATTAACTCGCAAAAAGACACGGAAAATCTACCATTAGTCTATGACCGTATTATATCTTCGCTTTGAAATTTGACATCTATATTATCGGTGTTAGTTCGCGTCTATTTATTTTGTATATGTCAGTCGCTCTCCGGGCTCTGTTCGCTACGGTCATGTTTCTCGGACCACATTACAACGATGATTGTTAGATTTATAATTTGACGCGCAATTATGTAAGTTTTAGATTTATACCTCTACCTTTGTACATTATTGTTGTTTAACACGAACATTTGTGTTGTTCCAGCATTGCTATATTGTAACTTGATAAGGACCCAAAGCACGGGTCGAAACGTCGTTTTAATACATTGAATTGATTGCCAGTCAGGCCGACAAAATCTCGTTTTTAATATTAAAATATCTTTCTAAAAAGAATGGCAGTCTGTCTATAATTTCAACTTTCTTACTTACGATGAGTTCATGCACTAAAATATTTTATATTTTGTGTTTAAGAGTATGTTTATAATACTTTCTCTTTTCTCAAACGTTTTTTACGTTTAGATGATCGACTAACTTATCTTGTTTAATACCACCTCTACTTAGACGAGCTTGTAAAGCGCGCCACGAACCCATGTGGCACCTCGTTTTGCGTGAAAAGTGTATGCGTGGAGGCAGTAGGTTCCGCCCCCCTGCGGGGGGCTTCACTATTATTAAACTAGCCACATATAGTGTGCCTTCAAAGTACATGCGTGGGCTTTCCACGCGTGGAAAGTTGTATCATGTGGCACCTCGTTTTGCGTGGAAAGTGTATGCGTGGAGGCAGTAGCCCGAGAAAAAATAATTTTGACTAATTATATATGATCATACATTATTGTTTATATGATCAGATCCGAAAATTGGCCAGGTCTGACCATGCATGCTCATACAAAATCATATAGACGGTCATATCTATTCATATTTGACCATTAAAATATAAAAATATAAAATTTATTTTTTTCGTTAAACATTATTTTATTGCCGAAAATCTTTATTATGTGCAAGCTTAATTAATTAAATTTATATTGTACTTGAAAAATTTGCTGACCACCGCTGGATTTGAACCTGGAACCCCTGGATCTTGAGTCAGTCACCTTACGTACTGTGCTACAACGTTAATTAATAAAGACGTTTCGTATTGTACTACATATGTTACACTTATTGTTAGCAGATGTACGGAAGGTGTCAGACATAGATACTGTATAGTTATCTAACAATATAATTTAATTCCACAAAAATGTAACAAATAATTGGATTAAAAATTATATTTTTCCGTAGTTTTTTCCGTAGTAGTAGATTGTTTTGTGTGCCGATTGATATTGGAACATGTGTTTTACCTGGGTTCATGCACTCGGTTCTTCTTGGGATAGTAAAACAACTTATTAAATTGTGGTTTGATAAAAAAGGTCCTTGGAATATTAAAAAAAAAGAGTAAAGATATTGATAATTTTATCACAAGTATACGACCACTTCAATCATTTTGTCGATTACCAAGACCTTTAACATATTATCAATTTCATAATGCATCCGAAAATTACAATTTTTTGTTATTTTATTCTCTTATAGCTCTTATTGATCATTTGCCTAATGAATATTTTCAGCACTGGATGATGTTAGTTATAGCATTGTTTAATTTACTTCAAAATCAAATTACACAGTTTGATCTTAAACAATCAGATATTTTACTTAAATTATAATTATTTGTGAAACAATTTGAAAAACTGTACGGCATGGAACGGATCAAGTTCTAACTATAATAGGCTTATCGTATAGCTAATTGGACCAATTTTATATATAGTAAAAGTGTTTTTATTTTTTCGTATATATATATATATATATAACTTCGTTGTTTATTGAATATATATATAAATATAAATATGAGCGCCGCGTGTGTGTATGTGTGTGTGTGTGTGTGTGTATGTATATGTATATATGTGATATATGTACATGATACCCTGAAGATATATATATTATATAGTCATACATGAATTCATATATACAGTCAGGTATGAGTCAGGCTTGATTAGGTCTAATCATATATGAATCTGTACCTACTCATACGAATTAGAATATATTAGTCATATCAGCATAGAAATGGTCAGATCTAAATACGCACAATTATATATAGATATATATCTAGTTATATATAAATTTACATATAGTCAGGTGCGAGTTCATATTAGCCAGTCATGATTAGATAGAATCATACATAGATTTAAATATAGTCATATATGAATTCATATACAGTCTGGTATGAGTCAGGCTTGATTAGGTCTAATCATATATGAATCTGTACCTACTCATACGAATTAGAATATATTAGTCATATCAGCATAGGAATGGTCAGATCTAATCATATATGGATCCATATATAATCATACAAGAAGCAAGATGTAAATATACATGATCATAAATATACCCATATATATTCATTTATGATTCTATACATAATCATATACAATTATATATGATTAGTCAAAATTATTTTTTCTCGGGAGGTTCCTTTGTCGCTGTCGCTGTCGCTATCGCTATCGCCTATTGTGCAAGGGGCTTAATATTGCCGGGAAAATCAACTTAGTCTAGTCGCCAGGTCGATTGAGCATTTTTTTCAAGGTTGATGGCTTTTGTTAATGTTTTTTTTATGTTTTTTGGGTCGTAGAACAAGAATCTGTAAATAGTTTTTTCGTAAGTCGATGCAATAAAAAGTTATTAACAATTTATTTGTTTAAATTGCCCTAGCGATCAAACTATACATTCTATAAAAAAATGAACTGGAGAAAATTTGTTCCTCTTTTCACGACGAACAAAATAGCGTTTGAATTTTTCCAAAATCTTGATTATTTACGGAAATATGTCAATTTTTAGGTAATTACTGCCTACGCGTCGCGGCGTACCCTAGGCGTGCGCGCTCGCGCTCAATTGTACCACATGAGTTTTGCTCCTTTAATTTTAGGCGTGTTTTTGCAAGTTCAGACTTTCAATTGTTTTAACGATACAATTGAGCGCGAGCGCGCACGCCTAGGGTATGCCGCGACGCGTAGGCAGTAATTACCTAAAAATTGACATATTTCCGTCAATAATAAAGATTTTGGAAAAATTCAAACGCCCTTTTGTTCGTCGTGAAAAGAGGAACAAATTTTTTCTAGTTCATTTTTTTATAGGATGTATAGTTTGATCGCTAGGGCAATTTAAACAAATAAATTGTTAATAACTTTTTATTGCATCGATTTACGAAAAAACTATTTACAGATTCTTGTTCTACGACCCAAAAAACATAAAAAAACATTAACAAAAGCCATCAACCTCGAAAAAAATGCTCAATCGACCTGGCGCATGGCGACTAGACTAACTCAAATTAGGTGATTTATCAAAATGACCATTTAGCATTGGGAAATATGCATAATGACCGGGAAATTTGATTAATTCTTCTCTATTAATCATTTTGACCGAACAAATTGGGAATTATGCATATTAGCCGGCCATTATGTATAATTCCCAATTTTTCATATTTCCCGTAACATATATAGTGTATATGTTCATAATGTACTAGCTTGAGCTGTCCGGCGTTGCCAGTCGCAGAATCCGTGAAAACACATTTTACCCTTTTCATTTCGTTAGGGGTCGAATTTTTAAAAATCCCTTCTTAGTGGGTGCTTACGTCACGGAAGGAATATACTCCCTGAATTTCATGTTACTAGATTTAGGGGTTTGGGCTGGGCGTTGATATATACAGGGTAATTGAGGAGGAATTTGCAATATTCCGGGAAATAATAGTATTGATGATTCTAAGCAAAAAGGATCATATAAACATGAGTCCTATTAAAGGCCAATTAACACGAGAAGCTCGTTAAAACTAAATACACTCATTCTGTAATAATTTAGTCCTCGATTAAATTGTTTACTTGATAAGAAATCGTTGCTGCTGCTCGACATCGATTAAACAGTTTAGTCAATGTAAAGTCGATAGTATGCGCCTAGCCTAAGATTGTTATAGGCAATAGAACAAACAACTAACTAACTACTCACAACTGCATGTCGTTGTCAGTCTTTGTCTTTCATTTCTATCCCTTCATATGCATGGTGCCCTTTTCACGTTATAACCAGATGATCTCGGTAACCGTTAGGAATAAGGCCCATGTTCATATTGTTGCGCTATGCTCCGCAATCTTACTTGCGTTTGCGCCGCGCACTCCCGGACTCGCGTAAATAATTACTCTCACAAGAACGGGGATAGAATAGTTTTATTCACTAAATTACAAAACGGCTCGAAAAGCGTGTTGACGTTTCGGAAGCTCGGCTCGGAATCTCCTTGGCGTTGCTAATCAACAACGGGCTCGCTAAGGGACGCTTCACGACCAATGTAACGGGCGACTCGCACGGGCGCAACACTATGATCCTTTTTGTTTAGACTCATCAATACTATTACCCCCCCCCCCCGGAATATTGCAGATTCCTCCTCAATCACCCTGTATGTTTGTATATATGTATATATATATATATATATATATATATATGTATATATATATATATATATATATATATATATATCTAATGTGACATTACAAAATGCTTGTTTATACATAATAAAATTATACATATATATATATATATGTATAATTTTATTATGTATAAACAAGCATTTTGTAATGTCACATTAGATATATATATATATATATATATATGGGACGTTCCACGTCAACCGGATCAGTGCTGCGGCCAAAATTTAAAGCGACGAAAAAATACGTATGAGGTCTCAATTTAAAGCTTGAACAAAGAGCTACAAAAAGCCATATGCGCCTTAGCAAAAATCAAGATGGCGACGTCAATATGGCGGCCATAAACTCAAAATTTTTGATCAATCAACCGGCTCAGTGCTGCCGCCAAAATGTTCAGCGACAAATAAATTCGTATAAGGGCTTATTTTGAAGCTCGAACTGAAAACTTTTCGAAGAAATCAACTTTTCTCACATGTGTTATTGTTAACATACATTAATAACTTTTATATGTACTTACCGATTACAATATAGCAAAACTGCAACCGTGTGTTTGCATTTTGCACTCATCCCTACTTTGCAACTACATTTTGCGGATGATATTTTCCCTGGTTTCAATATCACTATGTTTATTTCGTGAGGTGCACCTTTAACATCTGACATTTGAAGGCAATATGCAGTTAAATGCCATTTGTCATCATCTTGAGAGGTTATCCCGCATGTTAATAAATGTCCAAAGCACAACAAAATTTTCTCCTTCCATGAAATTCCTTGAGGAAGGGGTGCACTGTGCAAATGCACATATTTTTTTTATATTTAAGTACATATTTTTATCACACGCGTTTAAAAGGCACGATAAACCACCTCAGATCATATGTTTGCGTACAATTTTCAGGAATAGGCCAGCCATCTTGGCCTTGTGACGTTACGGCTACGTCACGAGTGAAAATCCCAATATTAGAAACCTCCATAAATCCTTTTGCAACGAGATCCGGTGTTCTTAGAGGCAATAGATACAAATTTTAGTCATAAGTCGGCCATCTTGGATCGCCATTACGTGAATTGCAACCTATCACACCAGATTTGAGATAAGTGACCTTAAAAATCCCTGTCGATCCATTTTCAAACAAATCTGGTGCTTTTTAAGGCTTTTACATCAAATTTTGACGAAAAGTCGGCCATCTTGGATCCGCCATTTTGTGATTTGGAACCTATCACACCAGATTTGAGAGAAGTGACGTTCAAAATCCCTGTCGATAAATTACAAACAAATCTGGTGTTTTTAAAGGCATTGACATCAAATTTTGACGAAAAGTCGGCCATCTTGGACCCGGCATCTTGATTTTTGCAAATGTGCATACGGCTTTTAAAAGTTTTCAGTTCGAGCTTCAAAATAAGCCCTTATACGAATTTATTTGTCGCTGAACATTTTGGCGGCAGCACTGAGCCGGTTGATTGATAAAAAATTTTGAGTTTATGGCCGCCATATTGACGTCGCCATCTTGATTTTTGCTAAGGCGCATATGGCTTTTTGTAGCTCTTTGTTCAAGCTTTAAATTGAGACCTCATACAAATTTTTTCGTCGCTTTCAATTTTGGCCGCAGCACTGCCCATATAGCACAAAATGTTTTCAAAAAATATTTATAAATATTTCTATAAAAATATTGCGAGAAACATTTTAAAATGGTTTTAGGAATATTTTAAAATGGTTTAAAAACCTTTTGTGGTAACTTTTTAAAGAATATTTTAAGAATCTTTTAAAAATATTTTTAAAAACGTTCTTTTTTATCACCCAGATAAAATTTTCTTAAATATTTGAAATGTATTTTTAAAATATTAATTCAAATCTACATATTTATTGTATCATAATCTTGTTTCAAAATATTTAAAAAATATTTTTATTTCTTATTAGTTTTATAATCTTTTTTCAAATATTTTCAAAAATATTTTTGAAATATTATAAAATATTCTTAATTAAAGATGTATGTCGCTTATGTCAAAATAAAGGGATAAAGCTGAAATTTACAGAGATTGTGCACTTATATATCCCAAAAACCTGTGTTAAATTTGCGATCGATTGTCCGACCCGTTTCTGAGATATTTACTTTAAAAGTTACAGAAATTGTATATATATATATATATACTTCCCATGTAAATATCCCAGGTAGCACACATGGTCTTATTGACGTCAATTTAAGATCATATTTCGTCCACGACGTCATATGTCCTTTATATGACGTGTATTTGACGTACTATTGTAGATATGAAAGTATGACGTCATGAAAAGGACATGAATTAGACGTCATTTTAAGACCAAATTTGGTACACGACAATTTTATTTTCATTTTTTGAGTTTTTCTTAATTAAAACAGACCCATACAGCATAGAAGCTTGCAAGACATTGCCAGGAACGTTACAAGTTGCAATGTAATGTTGTAAAGACAATTGCAACATTTCGTTGAAATATTAGAACAACATTGCAGAAATATTATAAGAATAATTGAAAATATAGTAGGTACTATAAACGTTCCGTAAAAACGCCCTTTATAAGGCCCCTTCGGGGCAAATAAAGTACTCTTTGAATTGAATTGAATAGTAGGTACTATAACTTACTCCGTGAACATATATGCACACACATACATAAAGAATAGATTTTTTTTAGATTTGTTTCTTTAAATTTAATTCCTAATTATTTTTCAACTTTGATTCAATTCATTAAATAAATTCTTTATTTTGTCAGGTAGCGTCTTTAGGCGTTATCATGCATGTTGTTAACGTTATTATATTAATATTATATTATGTTAAATATACGAATTTTATATTAATAATTATTGTACATTAATTGTAATTGCGTTATTATTTTTAATATTTACCGGTTATCATTACACAATTTTTGAACACTATAAAGATATGTTATATAGAAGTATAAGCAACAAGGAAGCGTCAGAATCAAAGAATCACCACTAGTCCGTTCGATCATCGATGTCAAGCGACGTTAGGTGCGGTACTGACTCGGATGGGTGACCGCGCGGCTGTATGCACACACGACATATATATAATAAATGTATTTTTTTTGTTTTTCTAAAATTCTTAATTCACAACAGCATAACGGTATATACATACCTTTAAATGACTCATATTTATGTCATTTTTAAAGCATTTTTAAAATTATTATGAACATATTTTATTTTTTAAAACAATATTTCTAAAAGATTTTACAAATATTATTGAATATATTTATTTGCAATCTTTTAAAAATATTTTTGAAAATATTTTTCTGACATGATCTGACGGACATAGAAACATTCTAAAAATATTTTTGTAAATTATTTTAAATTATTTTAATCTTCCTAAAAAATATTTTAAAAATATTTAAAAAACATTTTGTGCTGTATGGGTGATCCGGTTGACGTGGAACGTCCCATATATATATAATTTATAATGTATAAACAAGCATTTTTTAATGTCACATTAGGTGGGATTATTCTATAAACAAGCATTTTAATGTAACATTAGGTGGGATCATTCCAAAAATTGGTACATACCGAACTTTGAAACACAAACGTTCATAAAATCCCGAGAAAGATATGTCGAAATTTTACTCAACGATGAGGACTACGATTTTATGTGTGATCATGTAATCGATGGAAGAAATTTGTTACCCGCGACGGGTTATCTTGTACTCGTTTGGCAAACTATCGGTATGATGAAAGGGATAACATTCACAACAATACCGATATTATTCCGAGATGTAAATTTTATTCGCGCTACTCATTTGACGAAAAGTGATGCTGTAAAATTGATAATTGCGATACAGAAAGGTATTTATGAGATGACTTACTTTAAAGTAGCATGATCGTAATTATGCGCGTAAAATAATTGAATATATAAAAATATTACAGACGGAAAGTTTGAAATAACCGAAGAAGGTAACGTTGTGGTGACAGGTATAGTGCACGAGACATCGAATCCAGAACAGGAAATGTTTCAAACAGATCTATTACCGGAGAATAGCGACGAAGAAGAACATATGACTGCTCGAGATATCTATAAAGAATTGAGACTGCGCGGTTACCAGTACAGCGGCTGGTTTCGTGGATTACATAGCGCATCTATTTCAGGCAACAAAGGACATATCATTTGGAAAGCAAATTGGGTAACGTTTATGGATACCATGCTACAAATGTATATTATGGGACACGATACCAGGGACTTGTACGTTCCGACGAGTATTCAGAAATTGGTGATCAATCCTAAGCTTCATACGTCGAAGTTACGGAACATCGCTGCTAGCATGGAAAATGCGACAGACAAGGATAAAAGTAAGTGCTCTTCAATCACTTGTTGAGTTATTTTGTTTTGATAAAAATCGCGTAAGAAAATCTCTGTGATATAAAGCGTATTATTTTGTCTTATTACAGAATTACCGATACAAATATACAGAGAACTAGACACGATTATAGCTGGTGGAATAGAGATTCGAGGTCTTAAAGCCACTCAGATATTTCGCCGGAAATTGGCCCAAGATGCTGTTATCGAAGAACACTTATTTGTTGCTCATCATGATCGCGCTAAGATTTCTTTGAACGAAGCAATTCGGATATCGGTGCAACTCGCGCTGGAAGATCACCAAACCATCAAAGTAAAAACCATCGAGCTAGTGGAAGATGTCGATGATGTCGCATTAGAATATCTCTCTTCTTCGTTGTTGGTTGAGGCTTTTGGTGATGTGCCATTGATACAAACGAACATCACTCTATTAACATCGCCGAAACGTTTTAATCCAGCAGATCTATCGCAGAACATTTCAATCGGAGATTTAAACATATCTCCATCTGTAGATGACAAAGCCTTAATGGTTGCAGGATTTAACCTTTTGACCAAACAACAAGCTTCGTTAAAACGACTTTTGTCATTTCTGAGAGAAGGTGGTTATCTGTTGTCACGTGAGAAATGCGACGTAATTGATTACACTAAATATTTACAGCAATTCGAATTAAATGTTATTCTTGAAAAACGCACCGACAAAGAAATGATTGTACTTCTGAAGAAAAAAATTCTGATAGGAAAAAGAATTGTTGTTTACATAAATAATGATAACTTTAATTGGCTGGAAGAGCTAAAGCTGCTTGTGAGCGATGAGAACAAGCTCGAGCAGAAGAGTAGGATTATAATTGTTGGAGAAAGAGATTTCGAGTGCGGTTTGTTGGGTTTCATTAATTGTTTGAGAAAAGAGCCAGGCGGAGAGCTTGTTAGGGGTGTGCTTATTCAAGATGAGAATGCCCCTAAGTTCTCTCTCCAAGACCCTTTCTATAAACAACAATTGGAAAAAGATATGATCATTAATGTATTGCGATCTAATAAGAACTGGGGATCATACAGACATTTGCGATTACCTCGATCGGAAGCCGAACCTGTACCTACCGCTCATGTCTGCCAAACGGTATACCCATAGAAATCCTTTCAAAATATATCGACATTTTATCAATGTACAATAATATTAAATATTTTCAAATCGTTTTTTAAATACTTCTATAATATTTCTCTATTTAAAGTTTTGTTCTATGTATGTCATGTGTTATGAAATAGATGTTTTTCTATAGGTCCGTGGTGATCTAAGTACATTTTGTTGGATAGAGAACAGTTTATCTGTCGAATCTCGTCGTGAGGATTTGGTACGTGTGGTTTACTCATCATTAAATTTCAAAGATGTAATGCTCGCGACTGGTAAATTAGCATCTAGTCAGGCAATCTCACGAGGACGGTTATTTCAATATATACCCCTTGGATTGGAATACGTAGGATTCGATACCAATGGGCAACGTGTAATGGGAATCCGTGATACCGAGTAAGCAATGGTCCAAAATATAATTAGGTACGTTGCGTAATGTTATAGAATTAAAACTAAATTAAGATTATTTTTTCTAGTTGTATCGCAAATGTTATTGAGAAAGATAAAGATTTTTGTTGGAAGATACCTGATGCGTGGACATTTGAAGCGGCTGCGACGGTTCCATGCGTTTATAGCACGGTTTACCTAGCCTTATACATATATGGGAAAATAAAAAAAGGCGATAAAATACTTATACACTCTGGTACTGGCGGCATTGGACAAGCAGCTATTCACCTCGCTCTCAAAGAAAGATGCGAGGTGTTTACTACTGTGGGCACGAGCGACAAACGGAACTTCATTAAGAAGATGTTTCCGACCATTCTGGATGAACATATTGGAAATTCGCGAGATACCAGCTTTGAACAAATAATAATGCGGGAAACGAACGGTCGCGGAGTCGATATAGTATTAAATTCATTGGCAGAAGAAAAGTTAATCGCGTCAATTCGTTGCGTGGCGAAAAACGGTCGTTTTCTGGAGATCGGCAAATTTGATCTCATTTCTAACAATCCGCTAGATATGTCCGTGTTTCAGAGAGGTATTAGCTTTTATGGAATTCTACTCGATAATATGTGTACTGGCAATCACAAGTATAAGTCGCTGCTGTCCAAAATGGTAGCCGATGGTCTTGAAGATGGAACCATTAAACCAATTCAAGTAAAAGTTTTTTCGAAAACAGAAGTCGAAGAAGCTTTCAGATACATGGCGAGTGGAAAACACATGGGGAAGGTACTTTAATATTGATTAATAGTAGTATGAAAAGGATTATTCATAATAGTCTTAAGAATTTACCTATTTTACGTAAAATGTGCATTTTTAACATATAAATATTTTTATAGATAATTATAAATATCCAGGAAAAGGATAAACCTTTAGACAAGTCCATTGTCGCATATCGTCGCTATTACTGTCTCAGAAATAAAAGTTATATTATACTAGGAGGTCTGGGTGGATTCGGTTTGGAGTTAACCGACTGGCTGATATTTCGGGGCGCCAGAAACGTCGTGTTGATATCGCGAACTGGAATAAAAAACGGGTACCAACGCATGAAAGTTCGACTATGGAAATCGTACGGTGTAAACGTTCTGATCATCAAGAATATCGATGTCGCTGACTCCAAGAACTGCAAATACCTCTTGAGAACTGCCGAAAGGGAAGCACCGGTAGACGCGATATTCAATCTCGGAGTGGTGCTGAAGGACAGCGTCCTGAAGAATCAAACCGCGCAGACCTTCGCGGAGTCCTTCCAATCGAAGGCTCGAGCAACGCAAATATTGGACAAGCATTCTAGAAAGATCTGCCCTCAACTGCGGCACTTTGTAGTGTTCTCTTCCGTTTCCTGCGGCAGAGGAAACGCTGGACAGACTAATTATGGTATGGCCAACTCCATCATGGAGAGGGTGTGCGAGAAGAGAGCAGAGGAAGGATTACCTGGATTAGCGATTCAGTGGGGAGCTGTGGGTGACGTGGGTCTTGTCGCTGACATGCAGGAGGACGATAAGGAACTGATTATAGGTGGCACCTTGCAGCAAAAAATATCTTGCTGTCTCGATGAACTCGATAAGTTTTTAATTCAAAGCCGACCGGTTGTAAGCAGCATGGTTGTAGCTGAAAAGAAAGCAGGATCTTTTGGGCTCGACAATCTGGTGAACACTGTCGCTAATATTTTAGGTACATGCTCCAACATGAACTTACTTTTTGTACATACTTAATATATATTTTTTACTAAACCAGTTTAAGTAATAATACATTACAGTATAAATTATAATAATTTTTTATATTATATAGACATAAAGGACATGAAGGTTGTAAGTCAAAATTTAAGTCTGGCCGAATTTGGAATGGACTCCATGATGGTCGTGGAAATTAAGCAAACTTTGGAACGAGAGTTTGACATTTTTTTGACTGCGCCAGAGATACGAAATCTCACCTTTGCAAAGCTCAATAAGATATCCAATGCAAATGTTAGCGACGATAATACGCAAGATAAGAAGAAATTCGATACAGTAGAGCCAGACGTTATAAAATTTTTAGTTGGTGTTCTAAAAAACGAAGATTTTATTTCAGAAGCCTGTTTAGATTTCTCAACTAAAAAACCAAAAACTACGACCGAAGTATTCCTTATACCAGGTATCGACGGATGTGGAACCATATTCAATCATTTAATACCAAATATTAAATTTTCAATAACGACCTTGCATTATAATACAAACAACATCGATGCTACAAACATTATATCGGAGACGACTGATCATCTCACAAACGTATGCAATTAGTAATTTCGTATTATATTGACGAAGAATTTTTTTGTTTAAGAGGCATAAAATTTATTAGATACACTCGCTCTTTTTTTTAGTACATATTACCAAAATTGAGAGGTGGGAAAGATTTCGTAATGGTGGGATACTCTTTCGGATCTATAATTGCAATTGAGTTAACCAGAAGATTGGAGGCTATGAATTTTAAAGGCCGACTAGTTCTCATTGACGGCGCTCCTGAACAAATACAAATGATGTACAAACATTATACATCAAATTCTAATGAAGACCTTCAGATTGTTGTTCTAACCAATATCATGGAGGTTTATTCAGCAAGAAGCAGTAAAAAAGTATTTTTTTTTTCTTAATTTTAAGTACCAAAATTAAATATTATAATTTTTGTCTTCTTTATAGGGGTAGTATCAGTATCAATCTTATACTCTTTTGTTTCAAATATTTCTCATTTTAAAGTAAAACTTACACTACCGTTTATTAATTTCAATACATCCCTAGATTCTTTGACTTCTCTGTAAAGGATAAACATAATACGTGTGTTTTACACAGAAATGAATGCTGTTATAAACACTTTTAACACTTGCATGCATTAGGTGACCTTGCGCGCGTATTTTCTTTATTTTCAGGGATCAGACACTATTCGGCTGTTAGCTCCGTTTTTTTTAAACTACAGTTTTCAAGGATTTTTATATAAATAATATATAAAAATACGATGCATGCAAGTGAAGTGTTTATAACAGCAAGTGCATTCATTTCTGTGCAAAACACATGTTAATCAAGAGACACGGTAGTGTCTCGCGCCAAGTATACGCGGAGCGAGACCGACCGTGACTCTTTTACGCGACGCGACGGGTTGCGAGTACTCGAGATGTTGAGATTCTCTTAACGTTGATGCGGATAGAGTGGTCGGGTGCATATAAATAGCCAGGAACATGTATCTATGACGACGCTTTATTCTAATACTTTCCTTCGCACGCTATTGCTTTCGCTCTCAAATGCCGATCGGAACGAACTGTCCTCGGTAATCGCGGACGGACACGAACGCGATCTACTTACTACGGGCGAGCGCGAACGCTAACTACGCTCTCTTTCGCAACACACTCGAATGCTACTGCGGATCGGTAACTCCGAGTGTACCAACGGCAGTACGATACCCCTTTATTTTTCACAACACACGTATCGTGTTCATCCTTTACAGAGAAATCAAGACGAATCTGGCGGTGTATTGAAATTAATGAGCGGTAGTGTATATTAAAAACAAAATATATAATTTGGTAGATTCTAATGGAATTGAAGAAATGTAAAACCTGGGAAGAAAGATATAATATTTTCGCCAAACAATTCTTAGCTACGAATACGTTACTCTCACCTGCAAATTTAAAGACGTTGTGTACAACAGTTTATAAAAATGTATCCGCAATTCGGCAATATGATCCCTCTACATTGCCGCCTATTAAATCTTCCATAATATTGCTAAAATCTGCGAACTCCTTGCATATACCATTTAAAGAAGATTATGGTTTGCAGAAGGTATTTCAAAAAGATTGATCTAATCTGTATTTAATAAGTTTCAAATTCCAACGAAACTTTTTGTTAATAAAATACATAATTATTTAAGGTAACTCAAAATCTGGTGAAAGTACATTACATTGAGAGTACTCATGTGATGATCCTGAAAAGCGAGAAAGTGCTAACTGCAATTAATGGAGAACCTGCCATTTAAAGTATAATGTCATAATATATACCAGATAACAATATTGTCTGGATTAATTCTGACAATGAGACATCTTACTCTATCTAGAACCCTCTCCTTTGAGAATTCTAGATAGAGTAAAAGATGTGTCTCTCATTGTCGGAATACTTGTGGTTACGGGGATAATATTATTATAATATGTTATAATGAACCATAAATTAAAGTACATTCAACAAACTATTTGAAATACTTATGATCTATGCAGCGCGAATCCCTTTCTAAAAAAAGGCATATGGAAAGTCCATTCTTGCTTTTTTTCCGCGATGCTGATTGGTTTTCTCACTGCGCTTACTTTGTGAAGTTTATTTTCGTTTGTCATCGCATATTTTGACAGTTTTGTATGTTAAGGGGTTAATAGTGTAATGTAATAGTAATAGTATAATATTGAAGTTAAATATAGCGCACGCGTAACGCATGTCTGTAATGTTTAGTTTAAAAACGGCACGCACACACAGTCACATTATCACAAAGTTCTTGTCGATGAATAGACGCGTTGTTGCTGGTTTTAATTCCTCAACCGCGTTTTTAACCAATATATTTAAAAGTGGGTCTTATTTAATGCCAAGCTTTATTCGGTTCAGGTAATAACCTTATATAATATTTACTAATAATATATACTTCGATATTCGGACATTTTAACAGATAATAAAATTTACTTTTTTTCGTCAACTGCTTCGTGCTAATTCGGACGCGAGCCTACGATCTCGGATAAAATAAAGGATAAAGTTCCGAAAACGTCCACCTCCGATTTCGATCAAATTTTATAAAATGCTTTAGTTTGGGTTAAAATGAAACCCCTTAAAGGCGACTCCTACAAATGGCGACTTAAAAAAAGCCATTTTTTAAGATAAAATAGTAAAAAAAGAATGGTAATTATTTAGTTTAGGGGAGCAACCTCCTGCGACTTTGACCTCGATATATATTATAGAGAGCATTCTTTTAAGTATAACCTTCTGTCGTAGCCCGACCAGCTTTTGGGAATATGAACACGTTCAATAATCAATGTACGTGATCAAAGTAAAAAAGAAAGATATTAATACAAGATGAGACAATTAAATTATTAAATTATTAAAGATTCGAGGAACACGTGACGGGAAGAAAGCGAGTCATAGTTTTGTTCCAGAATGCTGAGACAGCAATAGAGTCGCGCGGAACAGATACGGATATTTTATATATGGGTATCTAATATTTTAAAGGACGATGGATAAAATGGGCCAATTTTGGGCTAAAAAGTGTAACTACGCAAGTTATACATATGTACCTATACCTATACTTTTATGTTTTTTGGGTCGCTGAATACAATGGCATTTTTATCCGCCTGAACCCGTGAGAAAGTAGTCAAAATTCGCCTTAAGAGGGTCAAAATAAATTACTTTCAAAGTAATTCGATTAATGACGATTTTGTTTCAATTATTTATATGTACAATGTATGTACACGGTGCTTCCGCAACATACACATCAGTATGACGGGTTGCCCATTCGAGCAGGCGCGCATGGTCGTTCACAATTGCGTTGACTTCGGTGCATCACCTATAATCACTCGCATATCTTTTTTACAATAAAATGAACTTTGTAGCGCCCGAAGTTGCAATACAATTGTGACGGATTTCCGTAGCAGTAACGTTAAAACAGAAGTCGAGATGACAATACAGGTTATGAAATAAATTTTATTAAGAAAACGAAAGACATCTTTTCTCTTACGAAAAAAGCTCGTACCACAGTCCATCATAATCATTATATATTATAATTTTATTACTTAAATTATTTTTTTGCACACAATGTTTATGCACAGGACAAAAGTCAGCAATTAGCATATGTGTGCAAATTTAAATTATAAGTCGGCTAATAAATTTCATTCAATGTAAGTTTAAATAATGGCATAAATCACCATTAACAAATCTTACAATATTTATTTTGTTACATTAATAAATAATTTATCATTAAATTGATAATTAATTTAATATATCAATACTAATAAGCATTATATAATTCTTTATATAAATGATGCTGCTGCATCTTAAAAATCTTAATCTTAATCTCATAAACAAGAGGTTTATTAGTATAAAATACACATTTTAAATATGATGCTAATGAATAGTTTATATAAGGCAAATTATCATAATATTTAATGAATACTTTTCAGTAATAAATTCCTTGTAGATTTATATGAGATTCAGTAGCATTATTTACATAAAGATGCTTATTAGCATCAGTATATTGAATTAATTATTAATGTTAATGATGAAATATTAATATTCTGAAATAAATGTTGTTAGACATAAGATCCGCTGATAATCGTTTTCCCAGCTTTCTTCGTAAGAGAAAAAAATAAGGCATCCCTCGTTTGTCACGTTTACTTTATAAAATGTATTTTCATACCTTGTCACTTTGGCTTCTGTTTTAACCGATCAATGTTGAAGTCTATTAAAATTGAATGTTTTGCATAATTTAAGTGAATGTCTCGTATTTTGATGGAAATTTGTCGAAAGCGCAGAGATTATTAAACAAATCATCAGTAATCAGTAATATAAATATTAAGATTCGAAGTGTAGGCTTCTTATGGAATAACCAAGTATAGATAGCGGGCTAAATAAAAGCCAGGCGCGGTTGGTGGTGCGCGAATATTATAATAATTAATTTTAACATATAATTTTTCCAACAAAAATCTGTTTAAATATAGCCAGTTATACAGCTTCTGAAAGTTAAATTAATCGGGGCGAGGGAAGGAATTTTACTACTCCAATGAATTTGTGTTGGAAAAATTATGTGCTAAAATTAATTATTATAATATTCGCGCACCACCAACCGCGCCTTGTTTTTATTTAGCCCGCTATCTATACTTGATAAATATATTAAGTATGATAAGATAACTCGATAACTTTATTAATATTAAAAAAATTTCGATATTATTAATATTAGAGATAGTCAATAACTTTATTAGTATTTATATAATAACTTTATTGATATAACATTAATATAATCTATAAGAAATATGTGTTTGTTCCGCCAATAATAAATAACAAAAGGTGCGTATATTTAATCGACTATAATTGGCCAAAATTTTCAAAATTACACGACGTTTCGACCCAAGCTTCGGGTCCTTCTCAAGTAATCTAACAACAAACAATTAAAAAAACCGCAGCGTCAATACAGCGGGTAAAAATATGTACGGAATTTAAATCGTGAGTAACACTTAAAAATACCTGATGAGGAAAAAGTGCCATTATCAAACAATTCTCAGTCAACTGTTCGTGAAATTTTGATAGAAAAGTCACAGAGTGCTAAAAAATATATTCGTCAGTAAGTTGTCAAAAAAGTAAAAAGGAACACGAACAAAGAAAAAACTTAGTTACACAGAGAAAGTTTTCCAAAGGCACCGGTTCGTATCATGCTCGCTGAGTTAACGAAGTATCGTCAGAACGGCACAGCAATTACATGTTTATGCGATGGACGTCGGAAACGAACTGAACATATCGCGTCATGTAGTTGAGAACAGATCGAAAGGTGACAGAGCGGGTAACCACAATACAAATTATAAACAAGAGATGACGTTGTCATAAATAGGATTTAAGTTATCCGTATCTTTCTGTAAATTAATGGTATCAGAATATTTCTTGATTAGAAACATTTCAGCGATTTCTCTTTTTTTAGTATTTTTTTCTTTATGAAGTATCTCAACTTCAGACCATTTAAATTCGTGGCCGAGAGAAACGCGGTGCTTGCTGACCACGGAATGCTGATGATCAATCTTTTTAATATCATTGAAATGTTCCGTGACGCGCGTTTTCAAGTATCGCTTCGTTTGACCAATGTAGGAAGCACAACAATCGTTACAGTTGATTCTATAAACTACCTCAGTAGACTGGTTTTTATCGAGACGATCCTTGCCCTTTTTTATGATAGTATCTAATTTTTTGGGGACAGTATAAACTGTAGTAATACCAACATTATTGAGTGTGCGACTTATAGTCCCGCCAAGATCTTTAACATATGGTAGTACCACGCAACGTCGAGGATCAAATTGAACCGGCGAGCTAGCAATATCTGGTTTGTGTCGCAGCTGCTTAATTCTATTGTTGATGTGCTTATTAATGAGATCCATTGGGAAGGAGTTATTCACCAAAATTTTTTTGACTAAATTAATGTTTGAATCATGGTAGCGAGCATCAGACAATAGAACAGCATGATCGACTAAGCTCGTAATTGTATTCACTTTATATTTCAATGGATGGCTAGAGAAATAATTCGTGTAACGGCCGGAGAACGTTGGTTTTCTATACCAATTCGAGGTCAATCTATTTCCATCGCGGATGACTATCGTGTCGAGAAACGGGAGGCCATCGTTATTTTCTAGTTCATATGTGAAATTTAATCGCGGGTGGTAACTATTGAACACATCGAGTATGTCATTTAGTCTTGACATCGGAATTATAGCAAAACTATCGTCTACATACCTACAATAAAAAGGAAGGTCAAAGTCAAGAGCACCAAGGCAATGGGTCTCCAAATCCTCCATTACAATGTCAGCCGCCTTGGGAGAGAAAGGAGACCCCATTGGACTGCCAAAAACTTGCTCATAATACTGTCCATTGAAACAAAAGCTGGTAGAGGTCAGTACCCATTCCACGGCGTGAAGAAATTGAGGTAGGGAGAATCTTGTGTGAGGTGAAATGAGATGCCAACGTTTTTCAATGCCTTGAAGAACTAGTTCTTTTGGGATGTTCGTAAAAAGTGAAGTGACATCAAAGGAAGCTAGGACATGATCAGCATTTATAGTTATATCCCTAATGGTTTGCACGAACGACCAGCTGTCCTTAATGTAAGATTTAGGCTTCGGTAACAGCTCGTCCAAAATCGAGTGTAAGTAACAAGCTATATTGTATAGCGGACTCCCAACGGACGAGACTATAATACGTAAAGGAAAGCCAGCTTTATGGACCTTTGGCAGTCCATAGCATCGAGGAAGATTGCCATTGGTGCACCTTAACCGGCAGTAAGTAGAGTAGTCAATAATGTCGTTGTCATGCCAAGATTTAACTAATTGATTGAGCCTTGTGATTAGTTTTTTATTAGGATTATTCTTTAATTTGTTGTACGTTGATTCATCATTAAGTAGATCAATCATTCTATTGTTATAATCAGTTCTATCCATAATGACAGTTATCTGACCTTTGTCGGCCTTCGTGACAAAAATATCAGGATTATTACGTAAAAATCTTTGGCAATTACTGAACTCTCTTAAAATGTAGCGGTCTATGTATTCAACATGGATGTTCTTATTTAAAAACAATTTTAAGGAGTTCGCGATCGAGCTACGTATCGCATTTATAGCGGCTGGAGGCATTTTATAACTGCTGGTTTCAAAGTTTTTTATGGTGTCTAAGGTAGTAAGTAGACGGTCCTTTTTATCGCGGTTGGTGACAGGAATACCAAAATTATCACCTAAACTTAAGATGTGAGTTATGTTATCAGGAATGTTTATATTGGAAATGTTAATAAGCCACTTCTTTCTGTCATTATTGAAAAACGTCTTATAATCCTGTTTAGAAAATATTCTATTGAATTTATTAGTAGCCTTATGTTTCTGCTGGACATTGTGCTTCATGATTTTTCGATTGTTACTGTTAAAAAACTCAATCAATAGTTTATGTGGTAAAAGAGAGGAAAGATCGTCACGAATGTACTCGATTTCGGATTTAAGAAAGTTTAAATGGTTGTTTAAATCTCTAATTTCTAAGTTTAAAATAGCGCGTTTGTATCGCTCCTTAAATATAATGAACCTGTGTTTCGCGCTGTGGCTCCTAAAGCTAATATTAATACGCAGGTGGAGGATGTGCGGTGGCAATACATCGTGTCGTCTGCAGCGGAGTAGAAAAATAAGTTGATGTCGAGCCGTACTCATCTTCATGGTGTTATTGGTCCACGCTTTCATTAGTGTGACAACATGCCGTCCAAATCGTTTGTTGATCATATGGAAGAATCCATTATCATTGTAAGACATCATTGTTTAAGTCGATGATGTGTAAATATAAGAAATATGTGTTTGTTCCGCCAATAATAAATAACAAAAGGTGCGTATATTTAATCGACTATAATTGGCCAAAATTTTCAAAATTACACGACGTTTCGACCCAAGCTTCGGGTCCTTCTCAAGTAATCTAACAACAAACAATTAAAAAAACCGCAGCGTCAATACAGCGGGTAAAAATATGTACGGAATTTAAATCGTGAGTAACACTTAAAAATACCTGATGAGGAAAAAGTGCCATTATCAAACAATTCTCAGTCAACTGTTCGTGAAATTTTGATAGAAAAGTCACAGAGTGCTAAAAAATATATTCGTCAGTAAGTTGTCAAAAAAGTAAAAAGGAACACGAAATATTATCTTTTAACAAGATGGCCATCCTGCTCATACATCCCTTCTCGCTCGTAATATACTAAATCAAAGATTTCCTAACAGATGGATAGGCATCCATAGCACTCTGCATGAATGGCCCCCACGCTCTCCTGACCTAACACCTATGGATTTTTTTGTATGGGGTTACATACGAGATCAGGTTTATGAGACATTGCCACCTTGTAGAAACGAGTTTATACAAAAAATAGAAGCAGCCTGTCAAGAAATTACACCCGTAATGTTATCGAAAGTGCGAGAAAGCATAATGCGGAGAATCGCGTTATGTGCGGAAGAAAATGGAGGTTATTTTGAACACCTTCTATAATCTTCTGTAAAGATAAAATACAAATATGATGATTATATTAATGTTATATCAATAAAGTTATTATATAAATACTAATAAAGTTATTGACTATCTCTAATATTAATAATATCGAAATTTTTTTAATATTAATAAAGTTATCGAGTTATCTTATCATACTTAATATATTTATCAAGTATAGATAGCGGGCTAAATAAAAACAAGGCGCGGTTGGTGGTGCGCGAATATTATAATAATTAATTTTAGCACATAATTTTTCCAACACAAATTCATTGGAGTAGTAAAATTCCTTCCCTCGCCCCGATTAATTTAACTTTCAGAAGCTGTATAACTGGCTATATTTAAACAAATTTTTGTTGGAAAAATTATATGTTAAAATTAATTATTATAATATTCGCCAGCTAAGGTCCATCTAGCGAAACCACTGCCAAGGGAACGGGCTTGGAAAAATTAGCGGGGAAAGAAGACCCTGTTGAGCTTGACTCTAGTCTGGCACTGTTTTTTATTGGCGCCTGGCTTTTATTTAGCCCGCTATCTATACTTGGTTATTCCATAAGAAGCCTACACTTCGAATCTTAATATTTATATTACTGATTACTGATGATTTGTTTAATAATCTCTGCGCTTTCGACAAATTTCCATCAAAATACGAGACATTCACTTAAATTATGCAAAACATTCAATTTTAATAGTCTTCAACATTGATCGGTTAAAACAGAAGCCAAAGTGACAAGGTATAAAAATACATTTTATAAAGTAAACGTGACAAACGAGGGATGCCTTATTTTTTTCTCTTACGAAGAAAGCTGGGAAAACGATTATCAGCGGATCTTATGTCTAACAACATTTATTTCAGAATATTAATATTTCATCATTAACATTAATAATTAATTCAATATACTGATGCTAATAAGCATCTTTATGTAAATAATGCTACTGAAAATCTCATATAAATCTACAAGGAATTTATTACTGAAAAGTATTCATTAAATATTATGATAATTTGCCTTATATAAACTATTCATTAGCATCATATTTACAATGTGTATTTTATACTAATAAACCTCTTGTTTATGAGATTAAGATTAAGATTTTTAAGATGCAGCAGCATCTTTTATATAAAGAATTATATAATGCTTATTAGTATTGATATATTAAATTAATTATCAATTTAATGATAAATTATTTATTAATGTAACAAAATAAATATTGTAAGATTTGTTAATGGTGATTTATGCCATTATTTAAACTTACATTGAATGAAATTTATTAGCCGACTTATAATTTAAATTTGCACACATATGCTAATTGCTGACTTTTGTCCTGTGCATAAACATTGTGTGCAAAAAATAATTTAAGTAATAAAATTATAATATATAATGATTATGATGGACTGTGGTACGAGCTTTTTTCGTAAGAGAAAAGATGTCTTTCGTTTTCTTAATAAAATTTATTTCATAACCTGTATTGTCATCTCGACTTCTGTTTTAACGTTACTGCTACGGAAATCCGTCACAATTGTATTGCAACTTCGGGCGCTACAAAGTTCATTTTATTGTAAAAAAGATATGCGAGTGATTATAGGTGATGCACCGAAGTCAACGCAATTGTGAACGACCATGCGCGCCTGCTCGAATGGGCAACCCGTCATACTGATGTGTATGTTGCGGAAGCACCCTGTACACGGTAAAATCATTTTTGTATTTGAGTGGATTTCTATCCGTGTAAAAATTTTTGTGTTAAATTTTTAACATACACTGGTGTTAATGTAACGTGTTGTTAGTGTGTCTTTTTTTACTTTTCTGCGTTAAATTAATATTTAATGTCTCTAAGAGTTAAAATAATACAATTTATATGTAAATGCATGAATTCTTGGTAACATATTTTATATGTTAAAATGAACACCTAAATTGTGTTACTTTCCTCTCTATATGAGATTTCCATCTGTTGCAACCAGATTGAACTACAAAGTATTTCTATTTATTAGAGTAAAATATACGTGTCTGAATTACAAAGAAAACGTGTCTTCTTATAGAGAGATCTCGACAAGAAGAACCCGGAATAATGAAATGTAGAGTGGGAGCAACTTAATGATTTAGAATATTTAGCAATGCCATCTGGCTTAATTACAAAGTAACCTTTTCTCAACAAGCCCCCTTACTCTTAATTAAACAGGTTACATACAAATCAACTTTAAACAATATTTAAATCTTGGGCCGGGAAGCGGCTTAGTTAGGATGTCTGCTAGTTGTTCTTCTGTCGCCAGGTATTCCACATTGATCATCTCCTTCTACTGTTGCATATCTCGAACATAATGGTAGCGCACATCTATGTGCTTAGTCCTCTGGTGACTCTGCGGATTCTGCACGAGCTTTAAAGCTCCCTGATTGTCACAATTAATTGGAATTGCATCTTGATGTTGGTTCAAGTCAATTAATATTTGTCTAAGCCACATAGATTGCTTTGTGGCCTCAGCTAATGAAATATATTCAGCCTCAGTTGTTGATAAGGCTGTGATTCGTTGTAGCTTAGAACTCCAGGATACTGCTCCTCCATTCACCATAAAAATAAAGCCAGAGGTTGACTTTCTTGTCTCTTGATCTCCCGCGTAGTCGGAATCACGAAATTCTTCTAGCTTATTCGTTCCATTTCCGTAATAAGTAATTCCAAGATCTAAAGTTCCCTTAAGATATCTTAGAATATGTTTTACAGCTGCCCAATGAGTTTTGTCATAGGCATTCATGAATTGGATATCTGGACGGCTTCCAATCATTAAATAAATCAAACTGCCAACTGCTTCCTTGTAAGGATAATTCTCATTGTTTTATTTTTCAGTTGATTTAACTAACTTTGCATTGATGTCTATTGGAGTCGATAGCGCCTTACAATCCTCCATGTTGAATCTTTTCAATACCCTTTCTAAGTAGGATCTTTGATGTATCTTCAATGTGTTGTTGACAGCATCTCGCTCAATTCGCAAACAGTTCGCCTCTTCTACCGTGATTTCGAAGTGTTCTTCAAAATAGTCCAGTATTTTCTTTGTCGCATCTTTAGAATTACTGCAAAGTAGTCCATCGTCGACATAGACCCCAATGACAATGATAATTCCATCAGCATTCATAAAGTAGACGCATTGATCAGAGTATATACGCTTTAAACCAAGATTTTCCAGGAACTTTCAGCTATTTAGCTTTTCAATTAAAGTAATTTAAATCGACCTGACTGGCAATATATATAACGTCTTTTTCGATATGAACATTGAAAAACTGTGAGCCAACTTGGTTTGTCGGATTCACACAGAATATTTTTTCGCAATAAAAATTTTAAACTATTTAATTTAGAAATTACATCAACTGACCAAAACCCATGGTCGAAATTAATAATGTCTCGATGATTGATCCGAAAAAAAGTTCTGTGAGAATCCGACAAACCAAGTTGGCTCACAGTTTTTCAATGTTCATATCGAAAAAGACGTTATATATATTGCCAGTCAGGTCGATTTAAATTACTTTAATTGTTATTCTATGTACTGGCGAAAGAAATTTATCATTCTGTTTATTATACACCGTCGACCTAGTAATCGGTGCTCCATCTTATAGTTTGTTATTGCGATGAATATTACCACAGCCCCAGTGGTCGAATTGGCACGACACCCGCACGGTATACGGGAGGTTCCAGGTTCAAACCCTGGCTGGGGTAATATTTTTTCGCAATAAAAATTTTAAACTATTTAATTTAGAAATTACATCAACTGACCAAAACCCATGGTCGAAATTAATAATGTCTCGATGATTGATCCGAAAAAAAGTTCTGTGTGAATCCGACAAACCAAGTTGGCTCACAGTTTTTCAATGTTCATATCGAAAAAGACGTTATATATATTGCCAGTCAGGTCGATTTAAATTACTTTAATTGTTATTCTATGTACTGGCGAAAGAAATTTATCATTCTATTTAGCTTTTCATTTCAAGATTTTGACGCTTGTTTCAGGCCATAAAGTCCTTTCTTCGTCTACAAACTTGATCTGTGCCATCATCGAAGCCTTCAGGTTGCATCAAGTATAATTCTTCATCCAACTCTTCATACAAAAAAGCGGTCTTCACATCAAAATGAACCATATTTAGATTGTAACAAGTTGCAAGGGATAGAATAATTTTGATAGAATCCATCTTCATTATAAAAGCAAATGTTTCTCCATAATCAATACCAGGCTTTTGGACAAAGCCTTTCGCTACTAATCTTGCTTTGTACCTTGGAGTAGTACAATTTGGACGTTCTTTTATAGTAAAAACTCATTTGCATTGTATTGGAGTTCGGCCTTGGGGTAGTTTCGTCATTGTCCAAATTTCGTTGCGTAGTAAACTCTCGTACTCTTCTTCCATGGCATCCATCCAATGCCTTGAGTCTTCTGATTCAACTGCTTCAGCGTAATTTAGCGGTGCTGACTTAATCAAAAAACAATGTTCGTCATACCTCTTAAGAGTATTGAGCTTTGAACGATCACGTAGTTCTCTTTGAACTTTGTCATATGTCTTATTTTTTTAGCCTACTGGTCGTCTAGCTTTTCGTGGTTGAATATCCTCATTATCTTCATTATCTTCATCTGGATTTTCTTCTATTTCCTTTTCTTGATGGTCAACTGCTGGTTGTTTTCCAATTAAAGATCCAGAACAATGATCCTTCTCACTTAACATGTCCAATGAAATGTTTGTTGTATTGCTCAGTTCAGATGTGTCATCGAATTTAACATCTCTGCAGATATCAACACGCCTTCTTTCTTCATCCGAAATTCGAAAGTTCTTGTCCGTGTCAGTGTAGCCAACTAGTTTACCTTTTCTTGATTTAGCCTCCCACTTCTTCCTCAGTTGCTTTGGAATAAGGGTATAGCAAGTAGTTCCAAAAACTCTCAGATGTTTTACCGAGGGCTTTTTATTAAACCATTTTTTATACGGCGTTTTATCTTCTCCTGTTGCAGGTATTCGATTTAGAGTATGAACTGCTGTATTTACAGCTTCTGCCCATAATTCTTTCGGTAGTCCTTTTGCATACAGCATACATCTCGCGTGATCAACCAGAGTCCTATTTTCTCTCTCTGCTCGACCATTTTGTTGTGAATTATATGCAGCACTCATTAGATGTTTTATTCCATTTTGCAAGAAAAAACGTTTGACTTTATCATCATTAAAGTCAGTGCCTCTGTCACTAAAAAATGTTTTTATTATCCTTTCCAGTCTCGGACCGTTGATCAGCAACAAACTGTTTTAATTTCTCAAAAACTTGATCCTTTGTTCGTATGAAATAAACTTTGGTGTATCCGCTGGCTTCGTCCTTCAACTCCAGGTAGTATCGAGATCGACTTAATGACTCAACCTCCATCTTACCACATAAATCAGCATGAATCACTGCTCCGACTTCTTCTTTCTTGGTCAGTTTCATGTGTAGGGCTGCTTTTGCATTTTTCCCATGGCACATCCATCACAAAAATAGTTTTCATTCAGATCGATCTTTCCTAAATCATCAATTATCTCTGATCTGGCCATTTTTCCAATTGTCTTCGGAGATATATGGGCAAGTCGTTCATGCCATAACTTTAAGCTTTCTACGGCAACATAAGCTACTTCGGCGTTGACTCTTATCTTCAAGCTATATAAATTATTAGTACCACGAACTCCAACTAAGATAATTTTATCCTTGTCAAATACCTTGAGCTTTCTTCCTTCCAATCCAACCTTGAATCCTCGCTCGGTAAGTACTCCCAGACTGATCAAACCTTCTTCGCATAAGTTTGGCACCCACAATACATTTAGTATTTTTCTTTGAGTCCAGATTGTTCCATTAAATAATTCAGCAACAACCGTTCCACGTCCTTTCGCTACCATTTTTGAGCCATCTCTAACGGTCACGATTATCACATGGTCAAATAGAACCAGATCTACAAATGAATTCTTGTCTCTAGTCATGTGGCTCGAGCTCCTTGAATAGCATTTCCATGAATCGTCACAATATCCATCTACTTGTAAAAGTCCCTCTAAAAGTCCCTCTAAAAGTCTCTTTTGTTGACTTCCATTAGTCTGTCCAGTAGATTTTAACCTGCAATTTACTCGCAAATGTCCTTGTTTTCCACATAACCAACACTTACGCTTTTCTTTGTCAGTGTCGTTTTTCTTTTGAGTTTGCTTCTTCGTTTCAGGAACCTTGGTAACCAAAGCTTCTCCTACTTCAACAGAATTTCCATGTTTATTTTTTAATATCTTGTTCAATTACTTGTAATTGTGCCTGAATGTTACTTAAAGTCAGTACAGTGCCTGCAGCAGCAGCAATGCGATACGATTGTCTAAAGAAATAATAATCCTTCGTTAAATTATTAATAATTTTAGCAATAAGCGCGGCATCCGTAATCCTTTCTCCTATAGATTCCAAACTCTGTTTAATTATTAAAAGTCCAGATGGGGGAGAGGGGATAGGCTTTCGGAACGGACGGATGGCTTGGTGTTAAGTGGAAAGAAGAGGTTTTTTGGAAAGGAGAAAGGCAAGGAGAATGGAGCGGTAGGGTGGAGTCGATGGAGGAGCTGCGGACGAGACCGAGGAAGTGGAGGAGGCTTCGAGAAAGAAGATTTTCGGAAGATTTTCGGAAAGAAGCGTTGGAGGTTAAGATGCGGAGAAGGAAGGAAGAAGAGGAAGGGATGTCAGAGGCGAGGGACAGAGGAAGAGGAGTGATGACGTAGGCTGGCGGGATGGCGTGGAGATGGCGTGGCGGTGGTGGGCTCCGGCTGGGACCGAGACGGCGCCCCCGCGCCGGGGTGTCGTCCTCTTCAAAAGAGTGGGCTGGCACCACTGCGGGGCGTCGAGGTGCAGCGCCGTGCAGCACTCGGGGCTCACGGGGCTCACGCCTTGCGAGGCGGCGAACGACGCGCGCAGCGCGGAGACGAATGAGAGACGAGCGGAAGGGTCGATTGCCACGGCGACGAATGGGGGACTAGCAGAGAGATCGAAAACACGTGTGTCGGCTGACGAAGAGTGTGATCGGGTAAAAGTAAGCAGAGAAGGTGGAAAGAATCGCAGAAGGAAAGTTAAGAAAAGGGTTAGAAGAGGGAGAGAGAAGAAAAAGGTGAAGGTGGAGAATATAGTATAAAAGTAAATAATGGAGAAGGAAGAGAGTGGTAGGAGATGCACACATACACGCTCGTAAACGCACAGGGATTTCCGGAATTTCAAGTAAAGACGCCGTTATAATAGAAATACGAGTTATATTATCTGTTGTACATTCCTATCGGGAAGCTGAGCCGTCATAGTTTCGTCAGGCAAAAGTAAAGAAACATCTTACAACATCTCGTAGATCCGTTGCCTTAAAATGGATGGGCTAAAACTGATTATATAACAAATATTTAATGTCTATTTGTTTATTAATGTATTTATTGATTGTTATTTATTTATTGTGCGATTATGCTTGAAGAAATACTCGCACACTTCGCACGTACCGAGCTCATTATCGATCGTTTATTGAATTATGTTGACGAACCGCCACGTTCTATATAAATAATTTTTAAGGCTCCTGGATGGTCACCGCGGCCATATTGAATTCTTACTATCGAGGCAAGGAAAACACCCAATTTTGTCGTGCATGCCAACTATCCTTTTCCTTCGACAATAAACAAACAGCCATAAAACGAAGCCTAAACATACGGGAAAACAGCCGTTTAACGACTATCGAAAGGAGGTGAAAACGTTCCTTCCGCATGCCAATCTTACTTTTCGGTCAATTTTACGATTTTCATGAATACGTTAAACGTTAGAGCACAAGTACAGAGCGAATAATAAAGAAATAGCATGCACGACAAAATAGGTTGTCAACATGTCACAAAGGACAGAATTCTCCATTGAAGAGAGTTCTTATTTCTGCGGCGACGGTACGTCGCCACCGTCAACGCAGAGTTCTTGGCTCAGGGACCAGGAACCTTAAATAAATTTTAAATCTGAAATAAGATATAACTAAATATTTTATGCAAGTAGAATTTTATTTCGCGGAATTTGAATTAGTAAAGTACATGATATTATAGGAGTGTAACTAAGTTTCCGCCGTTTTTTACAAAAATTCTATTATTAATACAAAAGAAACGGTATAATTGTTTTAACCAAAATATTTTCCGTTTGGATCTACCTTTTGTTATTTTTCAGGCAGCACTTTAGAGTGCAGCTTTAAGCGGATGGTAAACTCCATCTAAGACCAAATACCACGAGACCGATAGCGAACAAGTACCGTGAGGGAAAGTTGGAAAGAACTTGAAGAGAGTTCAAAAGTACGATATTCCATAAGTTGACCACCTGTTTAAGTTTGCCGTTTTTCAGTCAGTGACCATCAACATAGACAGGTTTTACTGTATAACGATTTTGTTTGCAATCGCAATTGAAAAATATTCAACGCTAACCATTTCACTAATTACTGCAGCATTCTCTTTCAACAAAAGAGACTGCATATGTATATCTAGTGCTACATAGAATAATAATTATCTGTGTAAAATTAGATGTTTTTTACCTTAATTCCTTCTACTCTGTAAGTCTTATCGAATAAACTTTGATCTCTGAAACCTTGATCTTATATCAACCAATATACCTATATGCATATTAAAAATCAATTACTAAATTAAAACGCGTATCGATGAAATCTTGTAAAAGTGTGAATTGCTATATAAAAAAGTAAAATAGTCTCAAATATTTAATTCAGTCTTCATACTTTCTAGGTGTCCGCCAATATTTATTTCACTTAATGATTCTTTACAAATAAGTCGAAATTTATAAATAAAACCGTTGATTGCAACTTAAGCAATCATTACATTACTAGAAATCATAGTTGTAAATTACTAAAAATATGTATACATATAATTAATCAAACTATCATCACATTACGCGTAAATGAGATAAATAAATAAAATAAAATAGATATGCTTATTATGTAATAGTATCGATACCGATAGTATCATAATTTCTATGTTTCTCGTTCCAATTATTACAGGAATGTAAAAATAATAAATAAATAATTATTAACAGTACAATAATATTTGTTAGAATCGTATTCTAATTTGACATTAATAGACATTTATTTTGCAAAAAATATCATAACATCATAAACATCAAGATAGGTGCTTTTAATGTATACATTCGACAGATTTTTATAATTTAACATTGCCCGAATACAAAGTGTCGTTGATTTTTCGACAGCGGACGATAAAACGAAGAGCAACTTGCTATTACATGATGATGGTAAACGTTACCGACAAGCGACAAGATTTATGCAGCGTTCGCGGTTATCTACGGAAAATAACGTCGTTAAAAATTATAAAAGATATAATAATCTCGAGAGAAATTGCACGTGAATTTCAAAGTCGGTTAACCGTAACCTTCGGTTATTCACTCTTTATCTCTTTTTAACTGCAGTATTAGGCTGCGTTCGGAAACTTGACCCGTACACTTTTCTTTTATTTAAAATATTTACAAAAAACGTAAAATTTATAATTATCACTCAAAAACATATTTTTAATAACTTTGTGCAACTATAAATTCAGCATAAAATGATTGCTCCTTGATTGCTCCTTATTGCTCCATTATTACTTTAATAATTTATTGCATTTTTATTAAAAAATTAACACATTTATTATTTCACAAGTGACGGACGCAGCTGCCTATTGCAACTATATATGGCTCGGCAGCTAACGGCGGATATATTCAAACGTAATATAACAACTCTGTTGTTTATAACTATATTTCAAAGAGTTTAACTCTTTAACCAATATTGATTTTTGGTAGAATAATTGATCCTCGCTTGCTCTATTGGGATATTCAATCGCTCAATAATTAATTTTGTATGATACTTTAGCACTTTTATTGAAAAATTAACAAATTAAAGGACGGAGCACAAACTTTTGCGTAACGCATAATGCATCCGGCCTTTAATTTGTTAATTTTTCAATAAAAATGCTAAAGTATCATACAAAATTAATTATACGAATGGAGCGATTGAATATCCCAATAGAGCAATATAGCTGCGTCGTCACTTGTAAAATAATAAATTTGTTAATTTTTTAATAAAAATGCAATAAAGTATTAAAGTAATAATGGAGCAATAAGGAGCAATCAAGAAGCAATCATTTTATGCTGGATTTAGTTGCACAAAGTTATTAAAAATATGTTTTTGAGTCATAATTATAAATTTTACGTTTTTTGTAAATATTTTAAAAAATATTAATTTTAAAAGGAGAGCAATTCTTGATTCTAAAGGAGTAATTAAAGAGCAATCGTTTAAGCTATTGTTTATTTAAAAAAATAAAAACTTCCAGCTTCCAGCGCCAACTTATTTCCGGTGGCGAATTGTGCGTTTGAACGACTTCATGAATTCATAGCTTGATTTGCTGAATTCTATTACCGCTAATTTATAATAATAATCGATGCTAATTATATTTAGATTCTTCTATTATATTTTTTGATTATATATTTTTATTATTATGTATTTTTATATTAATTAATAGTCATTGGAAACTACTTGCATCCTGCCGCTATCACTACTCACCTGGGTCTACTCTCAGGGTAGCGTTTCCGAACGCAGCCGTAGGCTGATGGCAGAAAACAAAACGTAGGCTCTTACGTCTATCGTAGTCATAGACATCAGATTATTCTGTTGATATAAATTATAAATAAAAGAATTAAAGCTTTGATACAGAGTCTAATGAAGACTTTATTAATGAAATATGGAAGATCCGAAAATGGATAGTGTCATATAGAATACCTCATTTACAATAATATTTACAATAATAAATTATTAAAAATATTAAGATACAGATATATGCAGGTTATATTGTCCTGCATGTTAAGTAACTGCTAAGTAACATAACTAAATTCAGAATTTGTACATCTTTGCTGTGCAGTAATTGCGCGAAAAGCGTTACATCTTGATTGGAATCCCAAACAGTTTTCTGTTCAGTTACTAGAAAAATTCAGTCTAACTGCCCAATAACCAATCAAAAATTGCATAAAATTTCTAAAAGGGGCGTATGCCAAAACTAAGCAATTTCGTTTACATTAGCGAATGTCTATCATATAGCCGAAAGAAATTATTTGTATTAAGATTTTAATTAGCTTATACGGCTGATATGGTTGATACGGCTGATACGGCAGATACGGTTTAGTATATTTAATTATAATTACTATATTTAATTATAACTACTCGCACGTTTCATACTAAAGTGAAAGACCAAATTACTGACCAAATTACAGTGTCCACATTACTGTCAATCAAAATTAAAATACAGCTTTTTAAAATATGAAAACTATAATATCATATTATTTTATTAATTTTTAATAGAATTTTTAACAAATCTAATAATTATTATAACAATGAACTGAAACTAAAAGCCAATGCACACATTTTTCTGATAAAATAATGTTGAAATTAAAGAAAAATATATATATGGAATAAATTATTAATTTTTATAACATAATTATTCATGCCAGTAATATATGTTCACTTTTTCGTGTTTTTTCCTACAAAGTCATTTTTTCCGTCGAATGGAGCGAGGATGCAACGCCATCTGAAAAATACAGCCTTATTAGATATTCTTGTCCTTGTTGCCTCGTGCCATTTAAATAGCTAAAATATCCTTTCTTATTTCTATATAGTTTCGTACAATTTGTAACTAGCACAAAGTAGAGGCTCTACTAACGCAAGAATATTTCTTATTTTTCAGTCGTTAGAGAACTTCTGCTATTTTAGAGAACATTCTGTTTCCTATCTATAGACTAGTTTTTATATTCTATTATATCTCAATGCTTATCCGTTATAGAAACACACGTACCCATTGATTCAATATAGCAGATAGAGGAAGAACGTCGTCTTGCTGATTGTCTTCCTTGTCGTCTTCGTCAGTTTCCATGAAAGCCTCAGGTCGTTTCCGTAATTTATCATTGTTCGAAAGAACGTAAAATAATTTGTCATTCGGTAATGGCGCTTCTTGAACATTCTGGCTGGCACGGTCTTGTAAAGTGTTGCGCTGCATAGTCGAATCGAATCTTTTGCCATGACCGCCGTAACAAGAGTGCCCAAATGATGCGCAACCACCTGTTAATAAAATTAATTATTGGCATTAGTCGCACAAGATATTTGCGTAATCAAGATAGTAATTTGGATTACATGTATATAATGATGTATTTTATTAAATGTGGTTAGGTCCGCACAAAAGATATTTGTGTTCTTGTCAAAACATTATATATACTGATGCGAATGTCACACTCGAAAATTTCATCGCTAACTATTTCGTGTCTGTTGATAGGCATAATGATCTTTAGAAACTTTCTCGCGGAGAATGTATTTTATTCCTCGGAAACTGCTGAGGAATAAATTTTTCTATTGAACGAAAATTGAAGTATTATACGTGGGAAAAATCTAAAAAATTGTTTTGCAATTCCCGAAAAATTTCCTGTAGGGGAAAGTGGGGTAATAGTGCGCACCTAAGGTCTGTAAATCTGTTAATAATGGCTTTTATAGTTACAATTAATTTAAATGCAGCTATGGAACCTTTAAACGTTTGTCTCTACGAGTATGTGAACTTATACTTGGTAATAATTTTGTTGTTAAATATTTATTGAGCAATATTTAGGACGATGCAAAGTCGGGCAAAAATGAAAGTAGCGGGTAATAGTGCGCAGTTTGGAAATTGCCGAAATTTGTGTCTGGAACGGATAAATTTCGAACTTTTCTGCTTAAATTATTTAAGCAGAAAAGCAGGATCCTCCAAAGACAGAATAATAATTTATTAACAACTCTGAAGTATGTCGTACAAAATGACACTAGCGCCGTTATGAAATTAAATTATTTTGACATTTGCATGTGAATTACGTAAAGCGATAGGTAAATACATTTTTACATCATTATACACATTTATCGGGTAACAGTTATCTATCGAATAATTGGTATGACAGTTCAGTATGTAAAGAAATAATTCATTTTTTCTCGTTAATTCAGTATTTTCAGAGGATATTAGTAAAATGTAACTTTTTAATATATTTCTATATTTTCTGTATTTTTTTGTAATATATAAGTAATATAATCTATAAATATTTCAAACAATTAAAAATTTATTATTAAAATTAAATCTCTTTATTTTTATTATTTTTGCATATAAATTGCTCCATCAGTAAAATAAATAATGAAATTTTATTATTTTATTTAATTTTAAGTCATCTTATAAAAACATCAAAATTATTACATACCGCAGACATAACATATTAAATTTTTATATAGAGTTAATAAAAAACAAAATGAGATTTTTTTGATACATGTTTACGGTTTTCTTGAGCTAATCAACTTGCTGACTTAAAGTCTTAAAAACTTCAAGATGCATGTTGAGTGTGTTTTTCATTAATTAATGTTTTTGTAACTTAACCCGTAAAACTAGTTTCCGTTTGCGTGGATCCGTATATTGCATGGAAAGTTGGTCCCATGATTACTTGTGAAATGCGTCTTTATAATAGAGATAAGGAACGATGACCTACAAATAAAATTGTTTTATAAATTATTTTGATTTTCAATCATGTTGTTATTTCTGATTTAACTGTTTTATTTACGTTTTAATTTCGCAATCGTTTTTAATAATTTTTGTTTTAATTATTTCATACTTTTTTCATGTTAATTTGTTTTATATTTATTTTACAAAACTGTTGAACATTCTTTTTAATTTCAATAAATAAATGAAGAGGTCACAGAGCCGCAACAAGATCTTACAATTAGTGTCATAATATTTAATTTAGTCAGATAATTGACAAATTTAACGTACGTTTAGCCTGACATTAGGCCATCCTCAGGGCAATAGATTAAATCAATTACATCAATAAATAAAAATTAAAATCAGAACACGGATTGTCGCATAATTTTCGGTCGAAAACGGATTCGTCTTAAATTCAAAAAATCGAGAAGGGAAGTATTGAAAGTCGAGACGTAAAAATAGTATAGGTATGGTAAAAAGACCCATTGTGTTTCATGCCAAGAGTAATATTATAAAATAGTTACTAGTGATGTTATACGTCAAGGGTGCGAGGAATAACTTGTTTCCGACTGAAAATTATGCGACAATGTGTGTTCTGATTTTAAGTTTTATTTATTGATGTAATTGATTTAATCTATTGCACTGAGGTCTAATGTCAGGTCAGAACGTATGCTAAAATTAATTATCTGACTAAATTAAATATTATGACACTAAGATCTTGTTGCGGCTCTGTGGTCTTTTCATTTATTTATTGATTTTGAATTTTGAATCATTTGAGCATTATAAGATTATTCTTTTTTAATTAATTCTCTATAATCAAGATGTCCGCGGAATTGTTTCGATAATACTGATTCGTTAAATCAGATTTTTTTTTGTTTTTCGGCAAATGAGAGTAAACCTAAGTTTACGAACATTCTTCAGGTCACGGTTCAAATTCGGGTTACCCGCGGATTCGCGGATCCGCGGATCTTATGAGATATACGAATATTTGAAGCGTTGTATCCGAATCTAGATTCGCGGCGGAGTCGGTCGCAGTCGTAGCAACCTAGATTCCTCGAAAATTTGACAATAAATAGATTAGGTTGTGACATATTAGGCTGCATTCCGATGTTCACTGTTAGTACTAAAAATCTATATTTTTTTATATTTTATGTCACATATACTATAGATTTTCTGTACTTACAGTTGCTCACAATAAATATTGGAATGCAGCCACACCAGATAAAAGATATTGTTGATTGTCAAATTTTCAAAAGGGATCTAGGTTGCTACGACTCCGGCCGACTCCGCCGCGATCTAGATTCGGATTTAACGCTTCAAATGTTCTCATAAAATCCGCTAATAAAAATTATATTAGCAAAAAATACGCATTAAAAATATAAGTGATAGTTTCAAACATAGTTCCAAAATATCATTGGGATTTCTGAGACCGCAGTGTGACTTTCGAGCGTTAATAAAGCGAATTTTTAAATAACCTGGTGATCGGGTAAACATTTCTTGTAATTTATAGTATGAAATCACATATATGTATAATAAATAGATTTTTTTAAAGGAATTTATTACATATTTCCCATTATCGTTATCAATGCTATGTAAGCCAATTTATGTAAGCATATATTAATAATTGTGTAATATTCTAGTCGACCTATAAATAGTAAAAAGCGAGATAAATGTTCTCCTACGACATCGTAAAAGGGCTACGTCATCAAACGAATAAATAGTCAATCAGTAGTCAAATACAGAGCCAACGCAAATAGATCAAGCTATCAAACTGTCAAAAAAGTATGTTTGTTATACATGTTTACGAATAGCTTTATTTTTTAGCTTTGCCGTTTTGCAAAAAACTATAATTTAAACAACGCTTTTATATTTCACATATCGCCATTAAACTGTTTCGTCGGTCTGACATTCGACTGGTCGTTTCCACTTCGCGTAGAATCGAAATATTGAAATGGGTTGGCACAGACAACTTACGGAGAGTATTGAAAATGTAATTTCTCAGGGGCTGTGATACGTCAGTTCTCTTTTTTTCTATCATAATCATATCACATACGCTAGATTGTGTGAAATATCAAACACTTAGATATATTGCGCATGCGAGAAATTTTTCATTCAAATGATTTGATTGATTGTCAAACTTTCGCGAGGGATCTAGGTTGCTACGACTCCGGCCGACTCCGTCGCAAACCTAGATTCGGATCTGACGCTTCAAATGTTCGTGTATCGGATCCGTGGATCCGCAGATAACCCGAATAATGCGATTTTGATCAATTCACGCGTTCAAAACGATAAAAAGAAACGTCGCGTCGGCGTCGGTAGTAGGAATAAATCGAAAGATCGAGCGTTGTAAATCAATTATTTCTGTCTGGTTTTGATTTCGCTTGAATTATTTGTCTACAATAAAAAATCTGATTGTCGATAATAATTATTATTTGAATATTATTTGATAATTATTAGATAATAATTTGAATATTAAATTGTTAAAGTAGATATGCGTGATCTTTTGCGATGCTTTACGCTCGTGACATTTGTTTGTATATTTCGAATATAATAATATAATATATCTATTATATAATTATATATTTAAAATATTCATCCAAAGCGGAGTTTAATTCCCAAAAGAACAATATACAAATTTGATTTGAATAAATAAATAACATAAAAGATTTCAATATTTTAATTTAAAAATAAGTAAAATTTTTTGTAAAATTATTTTAAAACGATTGTATTTAATAAATAATACTAAACAGTATTACGAAACACATAGCGGACATAATTAGATTAGATATATAGTGGCATCAATCGTTCTATTTCCTGGAAACTGTAACAATGCACGATGTAAAGTTATGAGATAGTTACATCGTAGATTTGACGACTGCATACGTCCGCTCAACTTCTATTTGTGTCTCGGCGCGAGCAATAGATTATTTCTGCGATGCTGTCGTGAAGTTTCGCTATTCTACGCAAAACTCGCGTAAAAGCGAATTATCGTTGCTTCATTGTAATGTCAAATCCGTTAACTCTCGCGGCTACGAAATGTTATAATAGCATTCATGTTTCCGTGACGCGGTTATCAATCCTTACGTTGGCTTGAAATTTAATACGAGCGTAGGATTAACGCGAGGATAGAAATTATCGAAGACAAAACTATGCATAATAACAGATAGAAATCAAACTATCGATTAATTCCGACATCCCTTGGAATTATGCAATTTTTAGAATAAATGTTAATTATAAAATAAAATCTTTCGTATCCAGAAATTTTGGCGAATTGATTTGGATATAGGTACTGTTAATTTTGTATATATTGTTAAATTAATCAACATCTTGATTGCTAAGTCTTTTATAAAGTTTTAATAATGCTCTGGTTATCATATCAAAAATTAATAACTTGATTGATCCATATTATGCGGTGTTAAAAGCCGTCGGTGGAGAAAATTGCATCGTAGTTAGTATTTAATGAAATAGCTCAGGTCCGTTGTATAATACCTATTAGGCAAATATCGCGCATATTATTAATATACGTCGTGCATCTATAATAGCCCTTAATATAATCGTTGCTTTCAAGTTGTTTCGCATTAATCGTTTGCCTGTCCATATTTATCATAAATATTAATTTTGATTTTAATGTGTTTAATTTTAAACATTGTTATTAAAAGGTACAGTTTTATCCTTCAAAAATCATAAACGTCCCGTGGAAATATAGAAATGGATTTGACAAGTACGTTTTTGCACGTCGGATGATCAATCGGCATAATCGACAAAACCGTTAAAACGCTTTACGTAAAAAAGTTAGCATTTAACTTAGCGGGTCTTATTAGATTATTCGTAGCCGCAACGTCGTTACGTTCATCGAGAAGCAAATCGAGGTTTTATAAAAGGAAAGACACAGCTTGATTTTTGGAGAATTTTTTTTAGAAAAAAAGGTCATCTTACTTTTATCATTATCTTTCTACGGTTTTTTAATTTTTTTCCTGTTTTTAATCTCTATTTTGTATATATTTCGCTTAATACTTTTATTTCGTAAGTATAATGAAAAACGATAAATATTATGCTGATACCTATTTGCAAGTTTGAGATATGTTAAAATTTATTTTAAAAAATATTCAAGAATTATGTTATTTACTTTTGCCCTCGACTTTCTTTGATCAGGTTTGCGGCTTGCAAACTGCGTTAATTAACAAGTACGCGAGAAACAAAATACATAATATAGTGGGACAAATCTTGTAACGCGACGCGTTACACATATACAATCATCGAAGCATGTGCAAAATGATGAAAATGGAAATATGTCGCGTTCACATTCGCTAAAGCTACTGACCTGGAAGTCCATATAAATTTTTATTCAAAATTTTCGTAACTTCTGTGAAAATCAAAAATGCAATATGGTGCAAATGTGCGACAGCATATATACATAAGCCAAGAAAGATATAAGATTTTCGAACAATTTTCCATTTTTCTGAAACACAAAGCCCTTTCGCAGCGCAGAAAGGGACGAGAGAACTGCAGACTGCACGGTCAGCTTTGATCAGCTTTGATTACACTGGTACCGAAGATAGAAAACGGTGTTATGTTTTTGATAATGAAACGTATTCAAACTATCTTAACGTACTTAATAATGATAATACGTTGATAAATTCTGAGTGTCGCCTAAAACAGAGATATATAAAAATAATACGAGAAAAGAGAAGGAAAAAAAAAATAAAAAAAGATAACATGTTTTTAAATTTTTAAAAAGAGTTTACGTTTCATTAAATTATATTATGTGTACCGTGTTATATATAAAGTTATACATAATACGTTTATATAAGACATACTTATCTGCAACTGATTTTTAGGATCTCTTGTTAGAGGATTACAGATTATATCTAACGCAAATATCTAACGCAAGTTAACCGAAAATGGTAATGTTGGAATTCTTACTCGCGTAAGGTGTCACGGTGAAGTGCACTTTGGTAGATTTATACCGGATGGATAGAATGGAATTACGCAATACGCCAGTCCATTTCACTGTAAATATGGCGGCTGCCTAGATTGAAGTTCGAATTGTCCGGCCGTGACGTGTATTTTCGATGAGCGATGATGAATCCAGGTGCGGTTAAAGTGCAAACGAACGTATATCGAAAACGGTCGGGCACGAAATACTGGTATTTTCTTTAATATGTGCAAATGTATTATCTGTCAAATGACATGTTTGTAATCATCTTAAGTAAACGTTACGGGGTCAGAATGATTGGCATCGTTTTGATTAATTTCTTGTCGAAAATCAGTGACAAATCCGTGAACTAAGTACTTGATCATTAATACTAATGAAATTCACTTTATCATTTGTTTATTTAACATAAGCAACGAATAATTACATACGCGATTGCGATTATATTATCGGGAATAATGTGACGCATTTTTATATTGAGAAACAGAGGTAAAACGTGCTTAACTGCTTAATGAGAACTCTTGTAGCTACGTCCGTCTGTAAAACTTTTAAAAACATAGCCATTTGTGGAAAGAAAAAACCACCTTGTTCAATCGCGCTGGAAAAGAAGGTCGAAGCCGCTCAATTAATCAGTTTCGTTTCAGGTGGTAATGGAACGAACGACTTCGCGAAACGAGTTGTTCCTTTATCGTTCGCAAATAATTTTAGCTTTGCTCACGGAGCACGTATTACGGATTATATATTTATCATTGTTACTTATTGCTCCTTTGTTCACGACTAAGAGACTTATTGTCGCCCAGTATTTTGATTAAGGGGGTATTCTGGTCTTAGATATCTCGATTTTAGGTGTTTATTTAAGGGAACTTTTTTTAAAGAAACAAAAACTTAAAGAATTGTCCTTTTACATAGGGCTTTATTGATATTTTATGATATAAAAAAGTTAATTATTGTTGATTTTTATATTAAAAAAATCAATTTGCATTGTCCTCCTTTGACGATACCTTTGATCCATCCAAAATGGAATAAAACAAATTTTGTTAAAACAATTTATTCGTTATAAATGTAATATCGTCTCTATCACAATAATTATTTTGATAAATTATTATTTATCAAAAAATTTTTTAAGAGAATGGCGGTTAATTAAATATTGATTAATAAAATTATTCTGTTTTATATATTTAAAAATTTTTTAAAAATAATAAGTACAAAAAGCTCCGACAATTAAAAAATCAATTAAATAAATAAGGGGTTTACAACAAAGTATTTGAGTAGCGAAATATTATATTAAAAAATTATTACCTACATACAAACGTACATACAAATCGGATAATTCTCTTCTTTTCAATTTTTCGTTGTGCAATAAGAAATATCATGTTTATGTATTACTTTATTATATGAAATTCAAGCCAAAGTTCCAAAGCTTAAGAATCTATAATAAAATAAAATGACAAAATTTGTTTTTGACTACTTTTTTACCGAGAAAGATAAATTGATCCGATTCGCCCTGGTCTACCCTAACTGTCATCCGAGTCATCGTCGAAAAGAATCGTCATCGTTACTGTCATCATCGAAAATAATAAATAAGAACCTGAATAATTAGTTTAAAGTTCTTTTAAAACTGTTCTTCACGAAACTGAGGCTGCGAGATAGGATACACGACCTGCGACTAAAACACTGATCTCTTCAAACCTTTATAATTAATTTTTAGAATTTTACTGACAGTGAGCCGTTTTGTATAGGTACATGTTCTTTAGGACTATAATGATTAAAAAAACAAAATAAGAGAAATCGATTCTTTTGACCTCTAGATTTCTTATCCTTTCAGATCAGAAATACCCCCTTGCCATATATACATATTCAAGTTTTGCCTTGAAATAATGAATTTGATTACAATTATTTAAATAATACATTTATTCTTAGGTCATACGTGTAAATGTGAAATTATAAAGTTGTTATGCTATATTTCTTAATTAAATTAATTTACCAGCTTTTTGATGTATTTAGTAGCTACAGATTGAAAATTTCTAATTAATAATTATAAACGGCAGATATAATAAAATAAAAGCCAGAAATTATATGTATATATTTTTTAATTAAATTTAATTGTTTTGAATTTTACGTCTACAGAATATTTCAATATATCAAATTTAATACATATTGTGCTCTTTTCTTAAACTATAATTTTTTTAAAGTAAATATTTTAACGTAAAATCATTTGTAGATAACAGTCGCGCAAAAAATTGATATTTTTCGTTAAAGAAAAAGAAATTTCATAAATATATTTGTTCACGAAATATCGATTTTATATTAAAATACGAGATAAATCGTGGTTTATCTGTATACATATATCGGAATACAGGTTTAGTTTTCTATTCGGAAATCAATTTTACGTAAATACACACACACACACACATTCGTACTTTTACCTTTATAATTAGAAAAGAGCTTGAAAGCGGAAACAGATTCAGATTATATAATCAAAGGGATATAAATCATTAGTTTGGATTACTTCTATCCTACATTAAATGAGACTGAGTAACGCAGTTGCGTATACATTTTAATATTAATTAGTGCAAGGAAGATATAGCGTGCAACAATCCAAGCTTAACTTACTTACAGATGTCATAAACGCTTCAACATTTCCTATATGGACACGTTTCAAGTTATATCACGTCTAAAGATATTGAAATATGCATTAGAATTGTTTACGGTAAGTTATTAAATAAAATTTAACATCAGTAAAGAAGATATATTTATTTTCTCAAATGTAATCTAGTGTCAAAAGAGTAGCATTTTCCACAAATATATTTCACATTTTATGAAAAGCAACTAATAATAAAGCGTATATGAAATTTTGCCAAATAGAAAAAATCTAATTTTCCTCTATTTTGATGTAGGTAGGTATATAAAATACTTCTACTTTCTATTTCATATTTTAATATAAAGTCAGTATATAAATGTATTCATAAAATTTATTTTTCTTTAACAAAAAAATATTAAACTAGATATGTTTAACATCATAGTTAACGGAATAAACTGTAATATTTACCGATTTGTTTTACACATGATATTATTTTTTAACATTTCTTTTTCTCCGTTTTAATTCGATTATTGTACTTTTTACAACTCATTAAAATTAAGATTTTTTATAACGTTACTTTATAAGAGAACATAGAAACCTAAGAAAAATTTTTTTAATTTTCAAAAATTCATTCTTTTTTTTAACATTGATTCCTTTTACAGCGCGAGAAGAAAAGAGCACAAGCTACAAGAGTACTATAATAACCTCGTTCACAAAGGTATAATTTAACTCTTTAGTGAGTTAACCAGTGGTACATACGTCCCATCTGACTTTAAAAAAATCACATCTTCCATAAAAATCAACACATCGATTTTGTCATGATCTCATTTTAAAGAGGAAGGTATCACTGTTGGAAAATTTGTGTTAAATATAACATAAATCACGTTTCCCAAACGGTCCATTCAAATTTTTGTGTTAATTTAACATAATATGGATGTGTTAAATAGTAACACCGATACTATGTTAAAATATTTCAACAGAAAATGTAATTCTGATCGTAATTTAAGGTTAATTATGTGTACAAGTAACATAACTTTTATGTTGAAGTTAAGATTGAAAAATAAAATCAACACTCTTTTTCTGTAAATTTTAACACATTTAATAAATAGGTTTAAATTGTGTTACTTTAACATATTTTTTAAATTATTTTAATAATTTTACATTTTTAATTTGTTAAGTTCAATTAACATAGCAAGCATATGTTAAATCTACACATGTATGTGTTGATTATTTTACACAAAAATTTTAACATGGATCTTTTTTAACAAACAAAAGTTACTTACGTTTAGCGTACGCCTTTTGATTGACGGAAATAAGGATTACCAGCACGGTGCTGGTAAAACAAATAATGAAAGAAGGAACTGAGGAAGTTGCGTTGAGCCTCATGTTGTCAGCAATCTTGTTGTTGTTGTTTCGTAACTGGGTGGGTGGATGGTCGACACAGGAACGGCTCTTTCAGACCTCTTCGCTTCCTTTTTCTTGTAGGAATAACACTCGCAGCAGTAGGGAATTCAGGAAGATGCAGGAGGTACGACGAGACGATGTCACTCCGTCGAACAGGTGGTTGTAAATGAACGATAGCGGCGCGCGTTCTCTCTTTTAGGAACGGCAACCGGAGTGGCGCCGGAGTCGAATACGCATGCTGCATGTCGGGGGTACGCAGATGGCGGGGTGGAGGTGATATCCGTGGGTGGAGGTGATAGCTTCCAGGTGATGGTGGCGGTGGTGATTATGACATTGTTATATCACCGTGAACTTTGATGATAATTCCGGACACGGAGATTGACGGGTATATGGTCTGGGAGTAGTGCGCCGGGAGAATTGCACGCGCCAAAAGGATGCTTTAAGGTCGAAATCTAAGAAAATTTTTAAATAGGGTAATTAGAAGCATATTATGGTATACAGATCTCGGTTTAATAGCGTTATAGAGAGATTGCACTCTTGTGGCCAAAACTTAGCTGCACAATATGTTTATACAGAATGTTAATACACGTGTATGTGACGGAGATTCACAATTGCGGAAGAAATAGGATTATATCAGCTTCGATCAGCTAAGAAATATATCGTACAAATCATTATTTGTTAATCGCCATATTCTCTGACGTTCACTAGGACGAATACGAGTTACTCACTCAAAAATGCTAAAAATTATCATAGAGGATGTATTTTCGTTATGAGAGTATGAAGAATATCTAAACTTCATGTGTAGAAATTGTCCTTAAAATAGTTTATTTATATAATATTTTTATTTCCACAAATATTATTTTATTTTATAGTATTATACATTACAAATGCTCGAATGTCCCCCAAATGAGTGTCCAGATATTTTTTTTTACAAAAAGAAAATAGTATATTTTAAGAGCACCGAGATAATTTACTTTCAACTGGCTACGTTCTATAATCTCCTTGCATGAAGTAATGTATAAAGTTAAGATCGAAATGTCCGTCTCAGGCAACGTCAATGCGTTAGCCATTTAATTAAGAATTATCATTTTTATATATTAGCATATCAATATATCCCTAAATTACCATGCAGCTCCGACATTGTGACCTTTTATCACCAATTTTTCGTGCACGTTTTTACGATATTATAATGACCTCTAAGAAGTCTGACTTCATTTTGATACCAACCGGTTCGAAATGAACATTTCTTATCACGCGATAAAACTTCTTAAAAAATTATTTTTTCTAAAAAGTTGATGAAACTCGCTGGGATTATTGGTAATAACCGTTTACCAACAACTAGTATTAGAGTACGCGGGAAATATTGTGAGCGTGGTAGAGAGCGACCGTCTTACGCGTTTCGTGTGGGTTGGGTCTCTTTACGCCTGATTGAAGTGCTTCCAGATGAGATAATGCCATTGTAAAATTGTAATCGCCATGCTTTTTAACTGAATTTTATTATTTGATATTTAATTATTCGAGGCGTATGCACAACAATATTCACACAACAGCAGAGAATCTTGACAAATGTGTAATTAATGGTATTCAATAATGCCATGCCAAACGCAATCGTCTTTGTCATCTCGTGGGCAATCGAATGCATTTAACTGAAGAGCCAGCATGTGCAAACGCTAACATTAATTAACTATTGCCCAAATTTTGCCAATATTGTGTATCACGAGTGCTGTTATTTTTTTTTATTCTGCACATAACATCTAATTCACCATCTACCAGCGTTTTAATTTACCTTGCAAAGTTTATTACAGGCTGTTTCTTTCACTTTCATTCTTATTTGTCGCGGAATATTTCAAGTTCAAAGTTGTAATATAATCTTGTCGCGTCTTACTTTAGGTTTCGCGAAACGTGACTTCATTATATAATTATACAGTTAAGATAATTATTGTAATCATTGTTTCGTTTAATGACGCCGACATTACGATAATACATAACTAATTCACACTGAAAAAAAGGCTTGGTTATAATAATCCAGGCTTGGTTAATGTTACCAAAAACCTTGGTGAAATAGTTTCAACTAAACGTATAGATAATTGCGACGAAATAATTTGGTTAATGTTAACAAATAATTCTAGTAAAACCTGATATGATTTGGTTAATATTAGCAAAGTTTGATATTTATTATCAAGTAATGATAAATGTAATCAAATTGCTTACTAAATAATTAAGTAACTGTCAGCAAACCAATCAGATAAGGCTTTTTAAAACAATTTAGTACTAATTATCAAATTATTTGTTAATTATCACTAAACTAGAGTAATTATTACGAAACTGTTTGATAATAAATACTACATAATTTATTTGGCTCAATTAAACGCAAAATTTGCTTTTTTAAAATGTTTATAATTATTACAAAATGTTTTGTTATTATTATCAAAATTGGTAATAATCAAATTTTTCAATAAAACCTACTATTACTAAATGCATTTCACGAATTTACCAAGGAATTTCTTTTTTAGTGCAACAATGCGTGAGCTTCGTAAAAATATCAAACATCAAACAGTAGCGAAAATCTAAAAAATAATATAATAAAAAGCTACAAAACGCACATAACAATATCTCGTGTTTATATATATAGCATTTGTGATAAAATATTCATCTTTCGTAAACGTTGTTTACTTATAACTTAATTAATAGGCTTATTAAGCTCTTTTTACAAATTATGTTATGTGTGTTTTTAAAAAAAGTTGATATACATTTTCTTATATAAATGCTGTATGCAACAATTCGAGTAGACTTAGTAGAGAACAAGAGATATCTTAAAATATCACGATATTCTACAGCTTTACGAATATGTACAATAGTACCATAATTATGAAATGATATCGTGCTGCACATTTAAAATGACATTACAATTGTAAAGACGCGTGTTACACGTTTGTACATCTCTCCTGCGCAGAAATCAAGATTGATAAACCTCGGAAGACCGTCCCAAACATTTTCCAGTGTTATAGAATACATAACTGTATAATAATATTCTTTGAGTCACAATGTTCCAATTTTCGAGTTAAATTCTTCGTCTGTGTTTTACAATGGCATATGTTTTGCACGAAGCGCATCGCCACTATATATCGCCGGTAATGATCAATTTCGACATTAACATCTCGGTCTTGGCCGCGATTGACTGTCCGAAAAAGTTATTACTGCCGAACGTAACAGATATACGTAATCAAATTTATTCGTTATGTTCTCGTGTAGACTGGAGACCGCTTTTTATTCTTTGATATGAAATTTTTTAGATTGCATTCGTCCGTCTCTCTCTTCCTCTCTTTCTCTGCATTAAACATTTAAAGAAATTAAAAGTTCCAAATTGCGACGACCCTTAAAATTATTTTCTTCATAGTAATTCCTGTGGATGCAAGGCGCTGACGTCCCGATCTCGTTGTCAAGCAAAATAGTTACCAAGTGAAAACATCCTATAAGTGCATTTCAAACCAAATTGCATTCCACAGACGTATTTAAATGAAATTGCGACTTCCTCAAGGAAGCTGACAAGAAATTCGTTTTTGGTACATTAATGCAAGAATTTCGGTCAAGTGTATCCTAATTTAATTAAATTAAATTATTCTAAATAAATTAATTGTAATGTTTTTTAATTAATATGTTATCTTGACACACACGTTATCTTTTTCCTACGATATATAAATATTCTATTATGCATCCAATGTCAATGACAAGGCGGAAATATTCAAAATGTACTATTACGCTCACTCTTATTCCGGCTTATATTGATCGTATCGATTTATAATATATACCAAATTATGGCATAAAATTACTGAAATTTTTAAAAATGCATTATACAAAAAACTAGACTTTACCGAATTAATCAGAAACTTTTTTTTTCTAAATCAGATTAGCAACTTTTTAGTCACATCTATACGTGTAAGATAATAATGAGATCGCAGAGAAATATAACAATGATACGAGTGATAACGAAACTTATGAAACCGAGTATTTCGTTTGTAACAAATTTCGCTTTGAGCGGACATAACAGGATATTATTTGGTGACATTTTCTGAAATGCGAATGATAACAAAACTAGTAGAAGCGCGAGCTTGTATTGTATTTAAAATAAATTTTACCTTTAAGCGAGGATATTTTTTAGCGTAAGGTAGCGCGAGAAAAGAGTAATATATTTCAAACGGAAAATATAGTACGATCGTGCCGTGTTCGTGGAATAGCCTTGATCCTGATGAAACTGATGAACTCAATACATCATTCTCTCGCTTCATGACTAGAAGATTGAGAATACTTAAACAATAGCAAGATAATATTGAGTAAAGTTCGCTCATTGTTACGGACGCCGTAACGGCGCCACGACTTACAGACCGAGACACGCTTCTAAGTTCCCGAAGCCGGAACTTGTTCCAAGCCATAGATGGCAGATTCGAGACACCTGTTAGCGTTCTAGTATTGTATAAAAGTCTATAGACGCGGTAAAGCGCGATTCCACAACACGATACATGGCCAAGGGATGCGTCAAAATAATAATGATAATAATATTAACAATAATAATATATAGATAATAATATTTATGTGCAATAAAAGATCGCGTCGTAGCAAACTAGAAGCTGCGCAACGATAAATGAGAGACGATAAAGCATGAACTATATTGAGAATTTGACTTACCGTCATTATATCAATGGTATATATCAATTTGGGGATGCACATATAACATTAATTATTTCTATTACAATGAACCAACCAACGTACTCGTTGGCTCTCGTCATTATCTCTTTTTAGATATAAAATGACATATAGTAAGCACATGACATCGATATTAACATCGAGATTTCTCTTCCAAGCACAATTTAATATAGGTATATTTAAACATTAAATAAACATTTTTGTTGCGTTAAATTATTTGTCAACAATAAACGCAATTTTTAAAAAAATTTTGAGATTGCTAATTTAAATAAATTGCCATGCTTCGACTATATGTAACATTTTCAACGATACTTTGAAGTTGATACTTTGACATTTGCGTCGATTGCTGTCGATTATTAATTGTAACGTAACGAGCATCGCTAATGGAACGTCACCTGCAATATTCATGCGCGATAATTATAATGTTCTAATTGCATGGACACTCAAAATGGATACATCAGGTAATTGTTCAATGGACACGACTCCTCAGAATTTTGACGCAACGTTATTTACATTTAAATATTTAAATTTAATCTTAATTTAACTTATTAATTCATATTTTTAAGGCTCCTGCTGGTTCGATTGCCAAGTCTGCGTTGACAGTACACACAGTGTCACATCTGGCAAAATTGTGAACTAAAAGGCGTGAAAAATAACATTAAAAAGCTAAATTATTCCCGTGACATATGTACAGCATATTTTTCGTTTTAGTGCAGTTTTTATATTTAAAATAATTGTTGTTAAAACACACCGAAGACTCCCATTTTGTTATAATTTAATATGTAAATATGTAAATATATTTATTTCAATTCGGCAAACGGATTGTTTTCCTCCTTGATTAGCACAATTCAATTCGACATATATGGATTAAAGTAGAGTTTTCGATATTTTACAACTCTATTCTGTCGATCACAAACACTCTTATTGAAAAACATTTTTATTTTAATGTAGTCGTCAGAATTTTTATGATATTTTTCTCGCTTCTGACGTCATCAATCCAAGATAGCTACAATCCCGAGGAAAAATGGGTGTATAGTTAATATGGTCAGATGTAAAAATCCATAATTAGATAAGATCATATTGCGCCAAATTTTGGATTTTATTATATATGATAATATAAATTACATATGTTATTAAATCTTTTTATGTCTAATTATGGATTTTTACATCTGACCATATTATACCCATTTTTTCTCGGGATGAGTGAACAGGAGCCTTAACATGAAAAAAAATTTGATACTGAAATGTACGTATTTATCAGTCACGATATTTTATTTCTGACAAACCGATATGGAATTTCTATAATATAATTGTACAGTAATGTTTTTTATAAGTTTTATAATAATTTTATAAATTCGTAGTATTTCTTCTCTCTATTCTCTCGCCGGCTCACGTTTATCTAAAAACTCTTGCACGTTGCAAGAAAGCTCTTCCGTATCTTCCACCTACCTATATAATCTAGTGATGTTACGCGATACATACAAAACTGTAGGAGAAATCTCTGCCAAAAAAAATGCAAGAGTTCTGTTGTATTTCGTAGTGACTGGCTACACGTAAGGATGAAGCGAAATACTCGCGGATTTAAAACCCAAAATTAGCATGCTGCGACACGTAGAATCAAGGAAGGTCAGTATTGTTAAAAGAAATCCGCAATTTCTTCGTAGATTTCATAATTAATTGAATTAGCGGTGATAACGTAACGCTTTTTTAAGATACACATCTGCGTGTCGCTCTGCATGACACACATCCCGTGTGTATCACAAAGTCGCGATTGTACCGGCGACCTAGACCAGCTTAATTGCGACTGATACTTTGTGCGACGTGCGGCAAAACTTCGGTATAAAAATTAACCTTGCTTCTACTTTCATTCGGTATGCGTGGAGAGTAATTTTCATAATTTTCGTAACGATTCGTAGCTAAATAATTTGCATATTAAAGTGGACGACGTTGCATGTAACACAACTCGGCGGGCGAATCGCGGCCGAGTGAAATTTCGATGAAGTGCGTGAAGAAAGCGCAAGTGAAATGTTCGAGCGATTCTGCCGACGAGATTAATGCAATTTCCAAGATAATAATTCGTGTGCAGAATAATCGGCAGGAGGGAAAGCTATTTCTTGGCCAAAAAATCTTCTTAGTGAAAGTTCTACTGGTTGCCGTCGCACGGTTTTGAATTTTAATATTTAACACTCCGACCTTTAAAAGCCTGAAATAAAATTTACGTCAGGTTACAGTATATGTATCTCCTAAGCTGTACTTTACTGTATGGCTAATAACGATTGCGATAATATTCAATATTCATGATCTATTTTTAATAATAATATCTTATTGGCCTCTTATCGCGTCTGCAAACAAAAGTTCATATCTCGTCACGTCATGGACAATGATTTATCGAATATAACGACAAGTTAACAATACTCTAAGGGATTTCTAGGCAATAAACGATCACGTAAATCGCGACAGATAACGGCGAGCTTCATTTAACGATTGTGCCAGAGGCACGAGATCGATATGGACGATAAAAATTGCATATTGCGTTTTGTCGAAACGTTGTTTATTAACATTCGGATATAGTCGCGTTGCGTAGGAATCAATACGCCTGCACTAGATATTGCAAACTCAAATATAATCCTTTTCTCTCCAGCTCGCTATTTTGCTCAGTTTTCTTATTTTAAGCGCAGTTTAACCCAGTTATAATCCCTCGGATATGTGCTTACGTCACTTATATATTTTTTATAAGAAAATCACATTATTTTCTCGCAAACACTGAGAAAATTCCTAAATTCGTTTAATTTTTATTTACTCACGTATTTAACACATGTTTTAACGTTCTTCAAATTACATATAATTTAGATTTGCTTGTTTGGTAACGTAGTCGTTACACTGTTAAATATTAAAGGATGAAATTTAAACCAATACCTTGAGTTAAATAACATTTTGCTATTTTTAACTATGATATTTGTCAAAATTTATTATTCTAATACAAGACAGTATTAGTTTAACTTCATTGGTTTAGTTAAATTAATGATATATTGAGTAGGAGCAGTGGCGACCTATAGGAATGGTTAAAAAATGACTTAAATTGAGTATAATTTGACGCTACGAATTTAACAATGTAGAAAAAGATTTCAATATCCTAATTATGTAGATTCGATACGCTTTTCCTGCTTAATCAGGGGTTAAATAGTATTCTTCATTTCTTCCCGCGACAATTTCTCTTTCACAAACAATTTCTTGCAATTAGCATAGAGTTGCAATTAGTATCACGACAAGTTCGCGAAAGTGATAGAGAAAATGTGGCACGGTAAACTAAAGTCGTTTAACAGCGTCACTTTGATGTCCGCAGTCTCTGTTCTTCGGGTAGAAACAATAACTCGTTCTTTAGATACATAATCGTATCTGGTGTGCGAAATGTCTTTCTGAAATTGTGTAACATTAAGTGCAAAAGCATGCCACCTCGTAGTCACTATTGTTTATCATTCTCTCTTTTTCTCTCTCCTTCTGTTATTTTTTACTTTCCTTGCAGCAAGAAAAGTGCATATAAAAATTTGACCCATGATGCACGTTACGCGTCAAAACTGATGAGAAACACATTCGTATTTCTATTTTGTCTTCGACAAAAAGATAAAGCACAATACTAATAAATTGAAATAAAAGCAAGATTCTCTTCCTCGAATAGAAATCTTCAACTCATATCGCGCATTGTGCAGATCCTCATTAAAACGAAACTCTCTGTACAGTAAGGATTATTGTTCTTTAAACGACGATAGTACAATCAAGCAACAATCTCGTTGCAGTGTGACCCGTACGATCGCTTCCCACGACACTTTTATCCGGCGCCAATTAAATCGCGAGCAACAATTAACGCTGTAACAATTAGCATTGCGTTCTCCGCGACACATTTGCCTCTTCTCCCCCTCCGTTTTTCATTGTATTGTACGACGCTCTTTTGTGCTCTCTGTTCAATTATCACGCTAATCAAATTTCTGCCACGCATCGTTTTGTAACCGGGCGCGATTGTACCGCATTGCCGTCGCGTACATCGACGATTGTACCACTATATTCGCCTGCATTCGCCGTGGTGCAGAGCGGCACCAGAAGTCCGAGGACGCCACGAGGACCAATCTCCTGTGTACATATGTTCCTCGCCTCGCCGATGTCGGGCCAGTCAGTCGGTCAGTCCACTGCCCCGGCGGCGACGGATCCCGCGATATGCCATCTCGCATATCGTGACGAGATGCGGCGAAGTCCCTGATCGGGCCGACGCGCGACGTAGAAACCCTCCAGGGAGAGACTGGCCAAAAGGCGAACTATTTCTGTCTCCATTTGCATTCAAACCGGAAATAGAAAAGACGGAGGTATTAATATGAAAGTGTAGAGAGGAAGACAGGATCTCTACTATTTCCTGTTTGCATGCAAATGGCGGCGAATTAGCCAGTCTCTCTTTGGAGGGTCTCTAGGGCCGACTGAGCTATGCATAAATCGCGGATCATACGAGCCGAGAAATCCCATGCCGCGCCCGAATGTAGAAAGTATTAGGATCCTTTACATTGCATCCCGCTCCTACGCGCCGCAATCACGCGCCACGATCGATAGGTTGAATTAGCGGAACGGTTCGACTAAGGAAGAGATCGCTTGTGAAAACCTCGTATAGGAACGCGCGATTCGTTGCGGCTCTTGTCATAATTTCGGTGAAACGTGGCGCGTTTAAAGGAAATTTATTTCTAGAAAGAGAAAACGTTGGGAATTATTTACCGGAGTACATTTACATTCAGGATTCTTCGAGTTCCATCGCGTTCGATGTATGTTAAAAGTAAATGATACTTAAATGAACGTGCAATTAAAAGGATCATTAAATTGCTCTGTATAATGAAACTGTAACTTGATTTTAATATTCTGTTTACGAAGAGGCTTGTCTTGCAGATGAAAAGATATATATTTTTTAGATTTATGTAAATAATATCTAAAAATCATATGATACGTCACATTAGCTTCTAGCGGTCAAAGCTAAAAATTACAAAGTTGCAAACTTATCCTCTACGTCTACGTCGTCATTCGCAATGACATCGATGCTATACCTTGTGCGACAATACTCGATAAATAGCAACTGCTATTCATATCGCTGTTACTACGTTCATAATTATAATGTATTCGCTCATAGACAAATAAATGGCCGTGAATTCTAATTGTAAGCGTTACACTCGGCTTTATGGTACTGCTGAAAGACTAAAATTGCAAGAACAACTTGTATAACCTGTTGCACTTTGACCTCTCTTTAAACTTTCATTTACCTACCTACGTCCCGATTCTGTCGTAGATGTTCTTTTAATGCAAAATCAATCTAGAGGGAGATTTAGAGGGAGATCTAGACGGAGATGTATATTTATTTTTAATGTAAAGGGAATTATTAAATCCTTTTGATACATCTCATCGCTACCGTATTTTTTCAATTTAAAACAAATTTTGTCATATTTAAAAAATTTATTTAAAATATATTTTAAATATTGCATATAAGAGATAATATATGAAATAAAAGAAATGTATAACATATATATTTAGAATATCGAAAGCTGCATAATTTGTTAACATGTAAAATTAGATTTGTGCGGAAAACAAGATTGACATCAAATCGAACGCATTCGCGATTATATATGAAGCGTTTTATTAATCTCACAATTAACGTCATAAATCTGTAAATATACTTCAACGACATTAAGTTATAACATTAATGATAATGTCATAGCACGTTACTTGATTCTTTTATCGTTGCAAAGTATTCGGTCCGATAAACATTACGACGTTACAGCGTCGATTTTACGTGAGGCATTCAGTCTGAAAGAAAAAAAATCCCGAATACGCGTCGCCTCCGTGTTCGTGTTTCGCTTTTTGCTTCCTCATAGAGGAAGCTTTGTTTTCGTAAACCTCGTATATGGACCTTTCAAAGGATCGCGTATAAAGCTAGGTCAACCAAATTTAAAAAATATATATATATAATAGGAGTTGAAAAGGTAGAAAAAAACGATGTTTTTTTAGTTTTCTATGCCAATGTGTTCAGAATGTTCTAAAACGTCGAAAAATACACTTTTTTAAAAATGTCTGTGTGTATGTATGTACACCTTGTAAATGGTGCGGTTGTTCTAACTTCCGCAAAGTTTGAGATATTGGGCTAAATTTTTTTTAATCGATAGAGTATCATTAAAGGAAGGTTGGTATTTAATTAGGTGATGATCGGTAAAGGGGTTCTTTCTTTATAAAATTTTGAATTTTTTGAAAAATGTCCGTGATAGCTCTAACTTCCGCCAATTTTGAGATATCGGGCTATTTATATTTCTATTATATTTTTCAGTCTTTTCTACCTTTATTTCATATATAATTCTTTAAGATTTGATTAATTAGACCTAGCTTTAGACGCGATCAAAATTTTGAATTTTTTGAGAAATGACTCTTATGACAATGTAACATTATTTGAATAAAAATACATTAAAAAACGATACCCTAATCTGACCTAGAATAATGTAATATTTGACCTAGAAGAGGTTGGACCGTAAAATTTCTGTGAAAATTATATAAAAATATAAAAAAATTCCCAATTTGCACACTTTTTTGAATTTAGAGGGCGAAAGAAGGCTATTTAAAAAAGATTAAAGATCAACACGCGGTCAAATGGAAAAATCCTAACGATCTCTCTTATTCTCCTCCTCCGACGAAAGTGTAACAGCATAGAGATTCGCTAGGCCAAAGAGACTAGATGGTATAGTGTGACTACGGGAATCGGCGGAGATACACTCCTCGACTCGAGCACACAATCTACGCTCCCGATGGACTTTCTCGGGGTCACGGAGTTGAACTGAGTGGTGTACCTGAAATCGCGGTGCACCTAAGAATGTCGGTAAAAGGAGCTGTTGTGTAGAGGGAAACGACGGAACGTTCTTGATAAGAACAGCTAGTAGGAGAGACCGGGGCAAAGTCGGCCCCGGGGCGGAGTCGTTTTTGCAATTATCTCGAAATCTGTATGTTGTGTGAACTCGCCATTAATACTGTAAGCGCGGCTTATGGTGCCCACGTGACCAACGGAGTTCAGTGAGATTACGTGCCATGTTGTGATTTTTATCGAAGCAAACGTGTTTTCGTAGGTCAGAAGTAAAATTTCTTCCGCGTCGAAAGTTTGTAATATCTTAAGTATTATTGTCTCTCCGAATCTCAAAGTAAGCGATTCTAAAGAGTAATGCATGCTGAACACGAATCCAGTGCAGTTTTTTTATTTTCATTGATTTATATTATTTTATAAGCAACCAAACCTAAAACTTGTGTTCGGGGCGAAGTCGTTTCCAAGCCAAAACGAAGTCAAGAAAGCTAAATAATATGTGCTGCGTATGCTCGAAGATAATAGAAAACAAAGCCGATGAAAAACAGTGCATTTCGTGCAGGCGTAAGGCACACAACGAGTGCGTGCGCTCGTCAGACTTTGTTTTTACATGCTTTAACTGTTAGCGAAAAAAAAAATTGATTTTCTTGAAATTATTTTCCGTTTTCCATTTTTCTACTAAAAAAACAATGAATAAAGTGTATTCCATTATTTTTTATGATCAAAATTATGTATCTTTATTTAAAATCCAGTCCGAGAATGGAGACACGACTCCCGGGAATTTTGACTTTTCGATTTTTGCACCTTTGTCGTTTTTACTCTATACCGGTTGAACAAAGCGACGTAGACCTTGCATGGGATGAAACTTTAAAGTAAACCGCGGAGCAGTTTAGACGAAGTTTCAGAATTCCGAAGAGTGTTTTCGGAACTAACTACGTGTTTGTGATCGAGCGAGGAACGCGAATAATCGATGACGCGATAACAAACGGTTTCAGGAAGCTCGAGGATTATTGCATGCGATTTATTCGTAAAACAACACCGTGTAATAACGTAAGCCGCATTAAATCCCGTAAACGTGTAACGGAAACTAGTCTTTCGAGGCAACTCATTAATTTATTAAGCCGCAGCGAGGTGACGTGTATACATACGCGGCGAAACAAAAAGCCAGCTACATTATTGAATCCCAGCGGATTCAATGCAAAGCCCACGCGGCTCGACGCGAGAAAACGTCCTTTGTGCCAGGAGTGGCTTTATTCGAGTAACAATGATCGGTTCGCGTTTTCGGTTTACGTCATCTGACCGGGAAGACGCTGTTGATGAAGGAACTACGTTGTGGGTGTGTTAATTGTTTCATCGGCGATCGGGACTGCCGGCACGCGGCGGTGATAATAGTGCTGGTGATTCGCGGTCTCTCGAATTGCACGGGTTACATCATAAAGCGCGCGCGCGCTAATCCGGTTAATCAACAGCCACGGTGTCGGCGAAAACGGAGGAGCCGTGTAATTGGATGCCCGTTACTGTTGTTGCGCGCTACTACCTGCTACTGTTGCTGCTGTTGCAGCTTCCCCAATGCGGCGACACGTGCGGAGCAATGCCATTACGCAGGATGTCGAGAATGATTCGCAGGTGACACAAAGGGTCGAGCCCTATCTGCTCGGTGAAAATGCAATGTCTCGATGTGCCGTGAAAGGTTCGATGTCGCACGTAGCCGCGATCCGTCATGGGTGGATCGATTGTCTCATCGGCGCGAAAGGATCCTGCACGTCCTCCTGCTGTTCGTAAGCGCCAGCGTACGAACATTGCTGTAGCGTCTTACGCCTTACGTGAGAATCTTGCGTTATGCGACACGCAAGTCAATCTTACGGCAACGCCCAAAGAAGAACGTAATTAGTCTTATGTTACGTACGTTACGCTTTTTTTCGTGCGTTGCCGTAAGATTGGCTTGCGTGTCGCGTAAAGCCCCGGACACACACTTTTTCGTAACAGTAACAGTACTGTTACGAAACTGTTACTGTACGAAAAAGTGTGTGTCCGGGCCCTAACGCAAGATTCTCACGTAAGGCGTAAGACGCTACGGCAATGTTCGTGCGCTGGCCCTAACGCTGCTCAGCTGTGACGTCCGAGGTGAGCGCTACACTGCTCGATAAGATTCACTTTTTTCCCCATTGCTGGAGAGCGCACTTTGCGAAAAACAGTGTTGGGCAACAATCAATTAAAGCTTTAATCAATTAATCAATTGATTGAATATTTAATTGTGGCGTTTCAATTGCGATTAAATTTAATTGCAACTAATTTAGCTTGTAAGTATGTGTATTAATTACGTACAGATTTAATTTCTTTCAATTATTTAACGATCACATTACATTAATAAAAAATTACAAATCAGAATTATTACATGCTATTTTATTGGAACTTACTTTTTTGCCTCTTTTCTTGTTTGCCATCTTATTCTATATATATAAAAAAAATTCTCACAAGGACGTACAAACAACCAGTAAGAATAATATCTACCCTTTAAAATAAGTAACACATTAAATCGTCATCACGGTAAAAAACAGTTGTTAATTGTATCTACTGACAATTAAAATTAATAAATAATTAAATAATTAGTTTTAATTGTAAAAACAATTAACAATTAATTAATTGTAAAACAAATACATATTCACAAATAACTAATTTAATTGCCAATTGCAATTAACAGTTAAAATTTTAATTTTTAGTTGTTAATTGTCAATACGATTTAATTGTGCCAAACACTGGCGAAAAATCTAAAAATCGTTCTTACGATGTATAGATATATGTATGAAGTGTTTAAATCAATAAGTCTGCAGGTATTTGATTCACACGATTCGCACAACATAATTTGAGACTGGTTCGTAGACAGGACTCCGTAGCTTTGTACTTTGAAATGTGGAAGTTTGAAGCTCATCAGAAAAGGATTTCCGTAGTACAACTTGAATGTTTCAATGGTTAACAAACGAGGAATAAAATAGGAAACTGCAATGAAATGCTTGATTACTCGCTTGACTACCTTAGGTGTTTGAAGGAAAACCGCGATTGACGTGCTCGAACTAAACGAAGTTCGAATGCATTACATATTGGTTATTAAGGTAAATAATTAAAAACTGAGTAATTTATGATATTAAATCAATAATTCCACAATTCCGCAACTGTGATATGCAATACAAGTATTTAAAGGCAATAAAATATCCGATAATAATATAATTTTATATTGAACGTGGAAATACATATTATGTATTATACATATTAACGGTATATACAATATGATTTATGCATGTATATTGCATAAAAGGTAGCATTCGTGCATCGATTACTTTGTTTCTTTTTTTTTCACTCCACGATATTTATCTCTTTTGTGCATTTCGAAAATAATGCTTGTAGGCGTATTTGTAAAATATCAAAGCTATAAATTAAAAAATTAAAACGTAAAAAATAAAATTGTAATTGACATTTTACAAATAAATTTTTTAATTTGATCCAGTCATATGGAAAGAAAAAATATTACTAAAATGTATTAATATTTTCCGTGTGCCTTCTTAGCAATTATGTCATTCCTATTTTGTCATTAACGTAAATCATGCATTATGGTCCTACATTTCTGATATGGAGTGGTTCTTCGCGTTTACGTCATGTGAGGAAGCAACAAACGTCCACGCACAGGCAATGATTTAATTAGAAAACTCAGTGTTTAGTTCTTGCTGTCGATGTTCTCGCTTGTCGATGTTCATACGTTGCTGTTTTACGTCGGAATTCGATCTTGCTATTGCGCCCCCGCATGTTATCAGTCGTATCAAGAGAATTGTATATTTTTTGAAACTTATTGAAGCGTACTCTTCTTTAACAAACACGCGAGATGAAAGTTCTGCGGAAAATGCGCAAATTAAAATCTTGTAATTCCAAGAAACACTTGTCATAGAAACGGTGTTATTAATCACGGACCAACGCAGCTCGAAAAAGAATTACTCAGAATTATCATTCCCAATTAATTAAGCCTAATAAAGTATTAATTCAATGTGGAATGTATCTCGATAACATTTCAGTAAAAAGTCCGTGCATTTTTCGATAGCACGCCCATGCAAATTTTTTTTATTGCTGTGTGTAGGGGAGAGTTGGCAATTACCGCGCGGTTGACAATTCCGCGCCATTGTTTATCTCAATAACTATTTGTATTACGCGCCTACAATGATGTTAATATCATAGAGTAACACGAAATACCCCACCCGCATGCGCCGTCAATGCGTTCCGGCCGTTCATGTAAACACAGTGCGCTCTGAAAGCTTCTCTGCTTGCTCGTTGCAATTTTGCTGGTAGTTTCGATAAGAGGTGAGTAATATAATATTTACATTAGAGAAATAAATTTGACGGATTTGATAGGCTAAAACACTATAAAATTAGGTTGCAAAGTCATTTTAGCAAGGTTGGGTAGTGTCTAGTTAAAAAGATAAAAGTTAAGTTAAAAAGTTAAAAAGTTAAATATTTTTAACTTAACTTAGTTACATTTTAGACTTTTAACTTTTAACTTAATTTAGTTACATTTTATCGGTAACTATTAACCTTTAATTTAACTTTCTTGAAGTAAACCATGCCATAAATAAAGGCGTCGCGAGATGCCTGCCTACAACTCTACATTTATAGTATAGGACCTTGATTCTCGAACTCAACTGTGAATTTGTTTACATACGAAACGGCCCAATACTGCGCCAGTACTGGTTGTTGCAGTTCGGGTACTGGCGTAGTACTGGCAACACTACTGGCGCGGTACTGGCGCCAGTACCGGATGATAACTTGGGCCCAATACTGGCAGACAGTACTGGCCCAGCCGTTGTCTACTGGTACTGCCCCAGTACAGGATTTATGATCGGTTTAGTACTGCGCCAATACTGGTTGCCAGGTGCCAGATTTCTGATACAATGCTACGTGCCAGTATCGAGCCAGTATCGAGCCGACACTGATTTCCGATATTCACCCGACATAAAAAAATTATTTATTTTGAAATTGTATTACTATTTTTTAACTAAATTTGTTTCTTAAGATGCAGTCTATGATTATAAATATTTTCTCGTATTTGAAAAACACACTTACCTTGGTGGAATTCGAACTCGGGACCTCGGGACCTCTGGATCGTGAGCCAACTGCCTTACATGGTAGACTACTTCTTAATTTGATGTAAGTGTTATATACAATCTACATATGTCATAACCAGCGCAAATATATAATTTTTCAAAAATTATCTTAAGAAACAAATTCAGTTTAAAAAGAGTAATAAAATTTTGAATTGGATATATGATATAATATTTCTTAATGTCGGGTGAATGTCAGAAACCAGTGCCGGCTTATTACGAAATTTTGTGTTCGTAAATATATTTATAAAGTTAAAACATCCTTATCAAATCCTTACAAGGGCCTCATTACACAAAAATAAGAAAAACCTTTCTTATGGCATCCTTAATAAATAATGATCGGGACCTCATCCGGTTAGCCCTTACGGAAAGAAACTACAGCGGATTACAGAAACTTATATTACAGGAACTACATAAAAGTATTACACAAAATTACAGACTGAAGTATTGTAATACCTATGCAAGTTTGTCTGGATAGACTTTATTAACCCTTAAATGCCACCCGGGGTCCAGCGGACCCCAGACCCTTTACAATGATATATTTTTAAATGTTCCCCCAAAAATGGAGCTCATGCTCCCATTGATGATAGTTGAGTGATTGACCTACCCGGTTGTACACTTAGCAGTACTCAGTTTATTTAATTTTTTAAATTTTTTATACTATGTTGAAATTGAAATTTTAATAATATAAGCATTTTATTCTCTTTTCTAAGCCTTGAACAACATTGAAAATAATTTTCATAACTAAATATAAAAAAATCAATGAGTAAGGAGACATTTTTAACCCTTAAATGCCACTTTTAGACCCCATGTGTCATTTACGAGATTCTTGAGAGGTGTGGCATTTAAGGGTTAAAAAAGCAGCGCCAAGTTTTTTACAAGAAAAATTTATTTATTTTATTTTAATTAAATATTTTTATTTTATAATGTTACCTCTTTAATTCTTTGTGATTAAAATGATTAAATGATTCTTTGTAATATTATAATTTTATCAAGGAGAATTAAAACTACTACCACTTGGGTTGATAGAAAGATCCTCAGGAATACAAAGATACATACCACTTGGGTTGAGTTAGGTAACACAATTTTGTTTTATTTTTTAAGAGTAGTTGCACTACAATTATTTTTCAAAGCAATATATATATTCTCTTTGTAGTTGGCGTAATTTAAAGAAAGATTTCATATATTTTTTTGAAATATATATATCACTTGGATTGAGTTTGGTAACGCAATTTCGTGATATAATAATAATTTTGTTAAGGTATATATATAATATATATATTCTCTCTTTGTAATTGGCGCAGTATTAAAAGATTTCACATATTTTTTTTTTAAATAGATACCACTTGTTATTTAGGTTTTTTCGAGGTAGATATCACTTGGATTGAATAAAGTAACAATTTTGTAATTTAATAATTTTGTGAGACAATTTTTGTGAGACAATTTTGTGAGACAATTTTTGTGAGACAATTTTGTGAGACAATTTTTATCAGACAATTTTGTGAGACAATTTTTGTGAGACAATTTTGTGAGATAATTTTTTGAAATATATATCACTTGGATTGAGTTTGGTAACGCAATTTCGTGATATAATAATAATTTTGTTAAGGTATATATATAATTAGATTTTTTTGAGGTATAATATTACCACTGTTTTTTTCTAGGTAACAACATGTTTGGAAATAAAAATACTACTGCTTAGGTTTTTTTCGAGATTTTTCGAAATACAAAGATTCTCAATGTATATTCTCTCTGTAATTGGCGCTGTAATTTAAAAAGAGATATCATTTCTTTTTTGTAATTGTAATAGATCACTTGAAGCGCGACTCATCTTTAATAAGGTGTGTATCACTTGAGTTATAATTTTTTTTAAATAAAAATACTACTGCTTAGGTTTTTTCAAGATTTTTCGAGATACAAAGATTACGTCTACCACTTGTTACTTCGGTTTTTTTTAGGTAAAGATACTACTGCTTAGGTTTTTTCGAGATTTTTCGAGATACAAAGATTAGGTCTACCACTTGTTACTTAGATTTTTTTGAGGTATAATATTACCACTGTTTTTTTTTTTTTCGAGGTAACAACATATACACTACTATGCGTGTACTTGGCGCCTTTTTTTACCTTTTTTTTAAAAAAGGTAATTTTGTACGGATATCACGCCTTTTTGTAGTATTACGCATTTTATAAACAGTATGTACAGGGTGTTATTTCGAGGTATAATACTACCACTTTGTTTTTTTCGAGGTAACAACATAATACATATATACTACTATGCGTGTACTTGGCGCCTTTTTTTTACCTTTTTTTGAAAAAGGTAATTTTGTACGGATATCACGCCTTTTTGTAGTATTACGCATCTTAATCTTAACAGAAAAAAATTACACCTTATAAAGAAATGTGTCTGAAGTTGTTAATATATATATAAACATTGTCAGACATTGCTTTTATGTAAAATATGCATCTATATTATGTTGCTTGTATAAATTATTTCTTACCAACTTTTTCCAATCATAATAACTACACACCCAATGTGACGAACTACTATACAATATTTGAATGTGTTTTTTATCTTGTGATACAGATTGAATCGTATCAGGCAATTGCCGTGTTTCTACCGGTCTATAATCGGAACAATTTTGTAAAAGTCGATGGAAATGATCCACATGTATGTCCATCAGCCATTGGCCCTGGACAATTATATTTCTGTCTGTAGGCATTAAAGTAATGTATTTTTTTGTGTGTACAGACATGTTAGTTGTTAAAAATAAGATGTTTTTCTATGACTGCTAATGCAGCTTTTTTAAAACTATAGCCGTAAACAGCCAAAATTTAGCGCTAATAGCAGCCAATGTTTGCCAGCGCTTGTGGCAGCCGTTATATAGCGCCAAAGAGCAGCCGGATTATATATATATATATATATTTTTTTTTTCCCAGAAGACCTGTAAAAGAAAATATATATTTACATAATACAATTTAATTTAATAGCCCGTTATTTATAGTCAAATCTTATTTCAAGACCATCTTAAGTAATGTCTTAAAATGCTTTGTGATTGACTTATCTTAAGATTGTACTTAAGACGATCATAAAAATGAGATCCGACTACGAATATCAACCAAATGAATAAAGAATGGGGGTATTAGCATCATGACAAAAGTAAAATATATTAAAGGAATTAGTTGCTGGGTCGGTTAAAATAACTCTAAAATTATGTAGGGAAGACCGGGGCTAAGTCGACATTGAGGCAAACTTGACACTAGACTTTTTGCTAATTTAAATCTATCGTAAAAACTTGCCTTTCCTACTGTAAATGCGTCTTTATGTGCTAGTATTATCAACAGGATTTGATGACATTCTGAGTTATGGTGTAATTTTTAGCGCGACATAAGCATTTTTGATGGTGAAAAGTAATTTTTCTGATCTCTCGAAAATTTCTACTCTTTCATCAAGCTTTAATCTTGCAAACCTATATGTAAGTGATTTTCATGGAAAATTTGATGCTCTATATGAATCCGATAATCGTTTTTAGATATTTTCAAAATTTTCATATTTTTGAAGTGACAAAAGTAAAAAACGACGTCCGAGGCAAAGTCAATACCACGCCGTTTCATCGGCTCCCAGTAACAAACGATGCTTGTCATGCAGCCGTATGGCTCATCATGACAAATGTATGCGTACGTCCGATCGTGAGTTTACCTGCATTAATTGTTTTTCAGACATGAGTTTAGATGAAGATAATTGAAAGTTCAACAATTTTTGTTCTCATGATTTCAAATGATTGTTCTAGCTACTTTATTCCGAATTTTTGTACTTTTTAAATACACAATAAACAATGTATTTTTATTTTCAGACAGTAAAAAATAAGTTCCAAATCAAATTGTGTCGATCAGACAAAGTGTTGAGTTTGCCCCGGCGGGGTGTCGAGTTTGCCCCGGCATTTTTCAATTCGAAAATTTGTCTTTGCGTCATTTTTCTTTCCTGGCGGCAAAACAGAGCGACGTACAGCAAAACTTTCTGAATCAATTTTGTACCTGAAGGAACACTCTTTAAATATATACCATTAAATTTGCCTAAAAATTTTAATTAAATATTAAAAATTACCTTTGAAAAAATAGTGTCGAGTTAACCCCGGTCTCCCCTACTTTTAAAATCTTCAAATTTTTTTAAATACTTTAAAGTAGAGAAAATCGAGGGTAGTTTCCGAACGAACGGTAAGGATACAAAATCTAAAACTTTATATTTTCACAAATTATCCCGAGTGTACAAGTAGTGATTGATTCTACTAATAAAACTTTATATTTTTACAGTACAAATTATTCCCAAACGCAAGTACAAATAGTGATTGATTCTGCTCGTAAAAAACCCAGGTAGCACATAATATTAGTTATACGTTTTTTGAACGTATATATAGTTAGTTTCATAACCGTAAAGAACCATTAAGAAACGTTTGAACAAAAATGTGTTTAAAATATGATTTAAATCATGATTTAAGAAACGTATTTTTTACGTTTCTACAGTTAAAAATATTTATTAAATTTTTTCTTTCAAAATTATAATTTGCTTTATTTATATATAATAGGGTAAATATGCATTTTTAAAAAAGGTAATTTTGTATAGATATCACGCCTTTTTGTAGTATTACGCATTTTATAAACAGTATGTACAGGATGTTATTTCGAGGTATAATACTACCACTTTGTTTTTTTTCGAGGTAACAACATAATACATATATACTACTATGCGTGTACTTGGCGCATTTTTTTGAAAAAGGTAATTTTGTACGAATATCACGCTTTTTTGTAGTGTTTTTAAAAACACATAAATTATGGAACATTATAAGACAAAAACCAATTCGCTGTCTGTATTTGAACTGGTACTTTACTCTTGTACGTATGGAGTACTCACGTTCAGCTCGGCGAAAGAGAATAAGCATGGAAATCTCATTGTGCATATTTTAAAAGCATATAAATTGTGGAACATTTTAAGACTAAAACCAATTTGCTATCTGTATTTGAATTGGTACTTTACTCTTGTATGTATAGAGTGCTTACGTTTGGGTCGGCTGAAGGGGATGAGCACAGAAATCTCATTGTGCATATTTTAAAAGCATATAAATTGTGGAACATTTTAAGACTAAAATCAATTCGCTATCTATATTTGAACTGGTACTTTACTCTTGTACGTATAGGGTATTCACGTTCAGGTCGACAAAAGGGAATAAGCACGGAAATCTCATTGTGCATATTTTAAAAGCATATAAATTGTGAAACATTTTAAACTAAAACCAATTTGCTATTTGTATTTGAATTGATACTTTACTCTTGTATGTATAGGGTGCTTACGTTTGAGTTGGCTGAAGGGGATGAGCACAGAAATCTCATTGTGCATATTTTAAAAGCATATAAATTATGGAACATTTTAAGACTAAAACCAATTTGCTATCTGTATTTGAACTGGTACTTTACTCTTATATGTATAGGGTGCTTACGTTTAGGTCGGCTGAAGGGGATGAGCACAGAAATTTCATTGTGCATATTTTAAAAGCATATAAATTGTGGAACATTTTAAGACTAAAACCAATTTGCTATCTATATTTGAATTAGTACTTTACTCTTGTATGTATAGGGTGCTTACATTTGGATCGGCTGAAAGGGATGAGCACAGAAATCTCATTATGCATAATTTAAAAGCATATAATATGTGAAACATTTTAAAACTAAAATCAATTCGCTATCTGTATTTAAACTGGTTCTTTACTCTTGTACGTATGGGGTATTCACGTTCAGGTCGGCGAAAGGGAATAAGCACGGAAATCTCATTGTGCATATTTTAAAAGCACATAAATTATGGAACATTTTATGACTGAAACCAATTCGCTATCTGTATTTGAACTGGTACTTTACTTTTATACGTATGGGATACGCACGTTCGAGTTGGCCAAAGGCCAACGTGTTTTTATTTTTCCGCTACGTGTCCTACGAGCGGAGATATTGCGACGCAAAGTCGAAATGCGAAAATTTTATATTAAGATATTTCTACTAACGTCGACGTCTCTCAATATATCTCAATATATATATATATATCAGAGAAATGTAACTTTCACTTTTTCGACATTGGCGATACTATAGTATCGCCAGTTTCGATATCGCGCTCGCATTGTTATCGATCGATCTAGTAGGTTAATTAATAAGCGAAGATATTACGACGTAAAGTCCAAACAAATGTAAAAATTTTATTTATTAAGATACTTCTTCGTAAGATACGTCGGTCTCTCAATATATGACACTAGACATTACAGACGCGCGCGCTTCGCGCGCGCCATTTAGCTTTAACATTATGCTATTACTATTACACTATTCCCTAATAGCCAAATGCTAGCAGAATGCCGACAGTATGCCAGCAGATCCGAGCATGACCATCGAGCAGATTCCTGTCCCCTGCGTCCTCATTAAGCTTATTTTCTAGCAGCACGATCTGCTGCCCACAATGTAATCGCAGAAACGCGGCAGAAATCGTGCACAACATGCAGTCACAATGTGATAGTAAAAATGTAGCAAGAATTGGACATGAGCCATATGAGCTAATAACAGCAGAAACACAGCAGAAATGGTGCATGGCCTGCTGTCACAATATGATGGCAAAAATTAATATAGCTAGAAGAGAACATAGCTCACTATAACGTACTGGTTATTTATATATAATTTATTCTCTCCTATTACCATAAATAATATTTCAGTGGAAAGAATTGTTATTAATGACAGTAATTATACTATCAATTCAAAAGTATGCCACATTATAAGAGTGGACTCCACAATACAACTGATACAAGTTGTGCAGTACCGTAATTTATACCGAAGATAATAGACAAGGTAATATGTTTATCGAAATTAATAAATATCTTCTCGTTATATATAAATTTAATTCATATTATATGTATTTAATTCATAAAATTTCTTATACAATATACATATTATTTTACAGTTCAAAGACCAAGAGGCAGAGCCACGGGGATACGGCGGCAAGAAGAAAGATTTATGGCCTTTCTGTACAGACTTTCATCACCATACTATCATTGGGGCATTAGACGAGGCAGAGGCAGAGGCAGACAGTATAGATAGATAAGATTCCATATACCCATTATATTATATACTTCCATTATATTATATATATACTTCCATTATATTATGTACTCTTATATACCCTGAAATAATCATTTCTTTTTGTAAAATAAAAAAACAATAAAAACATGTAATATTGATCAGATTATTGTCTACTCCATCTTTCATGCATGCATGCGTACAACGTCTGCATGTGCAATGTACGCATAAATGAGAAATAATATATTACTAGCCAGATATATCTTGCTGCGGGACGGTCTTTTCTTTCCCTCGACGTATTAGTATGTCGGTGTAAAACATGTTGAAGTCAAGTCTAATTCAAACATAAATAATTTAGAAATTAATTAGTATCTAATTTTATATCAATTGTGTGAGAAAAAAAGGATGCATAAAAATTATATAAATAAAATTCTTACCGACATAACACATTAAGTAATTTCTCATTGTTATTATCACAACCCAAATCACAAATTCGATCTAGAAGTCGTGTCAATACTTTAGTAAATCTTTCGTCTAATGATACGATTGTTTCTTCGAAACTTCCTGTTCCATCTTTCGCCGTAGAACTGTTCTCAATCTATGAAAAAATACAGTCAATTAATATATTATAAGCGTGTACATGTATGTTACATAAATTAAAATTAAAAAGCATTTTTTTCAAGTAACAGAAATGTGATACATAATGAAGTCTTATTTAAATTATGATATATAATAATGCAGCGATAAACTATTATCACCATGCCTTTTATGATTAACTATACAAGTATAATGATTTTCTTCTTTTGAAACTAAATATAAATAATGATATGTAATATTATAATTCTAGAGGATAATTTATACTTTTATAATAACACTTAAATATATTTTTTAGATATGTAAATTTTTAACTTATGATTAGGTATTTGTTATTATTTGACCAAGTAATAAAATAGCAAATGTTTAATGTTGCATTGTACAAAACGCATGTTGTAAAAATACATAAAAAATAGCTTGCTAATAATACGTATTTTCAAAATCATATTTAAAAATATATATAAATAAAAATTGCAATTTTTACAATACATATGGATATCTTCTATGAATACACCGTAAATACATATCACGTAAACAATGTAATTTATGTATCATCGAACATTTATATTTTGTCAGATAGAAATAAAAGTAAATATTAAACTATTATATCCAATGCCGATTTGCTTATTTCAAAATATTAATTTATATGATATAACATAATCCTTATCTATTATATGAATTTAAAATGCGATATTTACATAATTGTTCGTTTTGATACAAAAAAACAACTTGCGATTATTTCCTAAAGTTCTTCCTAATTAAAGATGTTTATGACCTGTTACACGAAATCAAAGAACATGTACATGTCTTCAACAACAATTTATACATCTTTAATTCGATTCTGATGGAGCTGCTGGCAGAACATGCACCTGTTGTGCTTTACTGGCATTATACACTTGTCCCGGACTAAATGGCTCTAATCGAGGACCAGATCCTAAATCATTTTTATTACGGACGATATCTTAAAATGGAAACAAATAAAACAGTTACAGAAATTTATACAACTCAGAGGCAAACGTAATATCTTTTTCTTTCAAAAATTATAGCAAATATCTACAATAAAAATTTCATGAATTTGTTCATAAATCAAATAAAACGTACACATATGTAGACATATAATGTAAAATACTTAAACTTACCATTTTTCGATTCTGTTGCGGGTATGTATCGAGATAATCTAACAACAGGGAGAGGCAAATAACCACTTGTCAGAGGCATCACATCTAATGTGACGCTTTGTTTCTCTACTATTTCTAACGATACAATGCCTGCTGTCCGACCACACACCGCCCACATAGTTTGGTCCGCCAGAACCTCATACATTAACTGTGGAGGAGGATTTGGACTAAGACTAGGCATGCGCATCACTGTAAGACACAAGTGGCACATACTACCAGCACGACAAAACTCTCCTCCACCACCACTTGCTTCAACTTTCGAGGATACTGTGAATAAAGTCTGGAAAGCATCGTAATGTAATGCAATTTTTACAAGTGTACATAGTGATCCTACATTATTACATCATCATTAATCCACAACTTCTCATTTAAAGTAAATAAAATATTTAGATAGATATATAACATATAATTTTATACATATATATATATATATATATATATATATATATCAATTAATAATGAATAGTTGTTCTTACCACATAATCTGTAATATCAAAGTTGCATCTGTAAACACTACATGCTTTCTCAATTCTCTCAAGATTATGTATATGTAGTGGATCATCGTCAACATGTGTATTATTTAATTCTTCAGTATCATTGACTGATATATATTTTACACGAAAGTCAGTCTTTATTGGTATCGTGGATTTCTCATCTTTTGATGAGATCTCAAATTCCCACATAAAAGAAACGTTCATTCCATTGCCTATCACTAATTTTTGACCCGCGACAGAATTTAAACTTTTAAAGTTAACGTCTATTGACGAAATTGTCATTAATTCAGGTTCAGTTAATTGTAGAAGTTGACTTGTCAAGCCAGTCACGACAATTTGAATGAATTTTCTTTGTTTTGCTGTATGAAGTTTCATACTTGACATCAATGGTGGACCAAAATGCAACGATATGCTTTCTTCCAAACCCCATGGACATTGTATACTAAAAAAAAAAGTTAAGTTATAATATTCATTGTGCGAGAAATAGAATAAAATTACAAGTGTTAAATACTTTATGTTCCATAGATGAAGCATCCTTCTTTGGTGGTAATTCAGCTAAGATCTTTAACTGCACTCTTATAGTTTGAAATGGTTCGCACGTTGGCAATGGTGTCTCTAACTCCTTCACCATTACTTTTTCAACACTTTGTGATTGCACTGTCAATCCGCGTGATGTGCGTAATTTTAATTTCATTTCTTCGGTTATCTTTGTACTTCCGCTCGAAATAACTAATTCAATATCTTGAATAAGACCTGCCAGTAAATCTCTGCCACAATTTACGGATATCGTTGGCTGCGTCTTTGCTACTTCGTAACATAATCGTGGATTCAGTACGGGCGATAAAAACTCTAATTTTTCTTCTATTACCAGTGATAATTGGCTAACTTTGTATAAACCCGGTTGATTTACTCGCCTTGTTAAGACAAATGTATTTATACCGGGTTTTATAACGAATTCATCACAGGAGAGCGCTTTGCTAAAATCACCCTTTGTATTGATTGAAGGTTTTCTATGCTTTGCACTGTCTGAACGTCTCACGAGCGGTTTCATATTTTTATTAATAACACTAGCAGCACCAAGACTCCTATCTTCCTTGTAATCCAAATCAGTATCAGCTCCCTGCCGTCAATATATAATCCGGCCAATCAAATCATGTGATTCCGTAGAGTCTAGACACAGACATTTCTCTTCCGCATCCGTACAGATGAGCCACTAAGATAGATCACAAAAAGTACGGAGTAGGCATTAGAGGTGGGATTACTCTCTCGGAATCAGGCACTGCCTGGAACAGCACTGGTGATCTCTGATCCACTGTCGTGAACTGCATGATACTAGCTATGTTACCACATCGATAACAATAATTTGGGACCGACCACACTGTGACGAGTTTGTCATTAAACATGTACCTATAACCTGCATGATAAAAATATGCGTCATCAATACATACTTCCGAGATATTTAAAAAAATCTGCGACAGAAATATTTGAGCAAAGACATACCTTCCTGAACTAATTGGTGCGCCCTACAGATGAGTTTAAGATCATTCACTTCCATGAACATGTAAGTCACTTTACTGCCAAACAGCCAGCCTGCACCACGCGGACTTACTGTCCATGTTTCTACATCTTCTGGATCGGACCAGACCAAATCACAGAAAGCACCTGTAATATGGCAATTAAGCAACAATATTTTATTATTATTGTACAATAACAGTAAATATCCAGTCATGTAACTTTTAATTATTATGTAACTTTTGCAATAACATATCACTTTATACAATTAATACCTTTGTGTGGAATCTCTTGATTTCTTTCAATCGTTCTAATTTGATCTAGTGTTCTAATAGCTGGAGACAATCCACCGTGTACACAAAGAACCTGTTCATCAATTAACTAAAACAGAATTTTATTCGAGCGTAATCAAAAGTGGAGTTATACCCTACAACAGTACTTCCACGCATTAGCATTGCCGTACTTGTTTTGGCATTCATCTAGAACAGAAAATGAAGAGACCAATGAAATCAAAGCTTTATTATACACAAATGTAAAAAAAGCCCAGAAAAGAAAGTATCGTTGCGCACTTACCGTAAAATCCAAATAAACGTGCGTGATTTGTCTAGTTTCGTGATTACCGCGTAGTAACGTTATCCTGTCGGACCATTTAGCTTTAAGTGTGAGCAGACGAGTAAACGTTTCTAAGCTATAGTAGCCCCGGTCGACAAAATCTCCCAGGAATATGTAATTTGTATCTGGCACGGGGCCACCGTTACGAAACAGTTCCTCTAAATCATAGAACTGTAACAGCACAAAAACATGAACAATCTGATGTATATTAATATCACGATTGTGTACAAATAACTATACAGCTACAGAATATTAAAATCGAAAAGTTGTGAGGCAATAGATAATGGAAGACTAATATTGTTGCGACGCTAATTCGGAAGATTAAAAAAAACTTTACGTCGATCCCGTAGCGGTGAGCAAGGATGCTCCGACTTTGAGGTTAGTACAACATTCATCGCACGATACTGTTATAATTGCAAATCGGAAACGTACCTCGAGTCCAGCTCTTCTGCGATCAACGAAGTCGGGATCGAACTTGTCAGTCGTCACTTTCTGCCAAGCGTAGAGAACCTTTTCCGGCAGCGGTGGTAACACGATGTAGGGATACGAAATCTCCAGATAAGCACGAAGCAATTCAAATTCAGTATATCGCCGGCACGATTACGGTGTTACTACCGTTTCACGTACGCGCGTTGTCGCACCTTACCTCGCGACAGCGTGCGGCTCGTGCAAACGCTAACGCACGGCCGCAATCGCGCGGCAGAAACGCCTCGTGTGAACAGGCTACCTCTCGCTCCGCGCGTATTACCGTATCTCTCGAGATAGGTTAACTGATGTGTGACAGCGCGCTAAACGCACTATCTGCACTCGCGCAGTACACATACACACACGTATACATATGTGCATATCGAAACTGGCGATACTAGCACCGCCCTGGTGTCGAAAAAGTGAAAAGGACGCGACTCCAGCCAATGAAATGATGGCATGGCATGAGAGACGGTCGACGTAGAAGTAGAAGTAGTATCTTAAAAATAAATTTTCACATTTGGACTTTGCGTCGCAATATTTCCGCTCGTAGGGCACGTAGCGGAATATTATAAGAGAAACCCCCCCCAAATCGACCCAAGCTATCGATCAAGCCTACTTAAAACTTGATCCGTTCACTCGTTATATGAGATCTCAACATCTCGAGTACTCGCAACTCGTCGCGTCGCGTAAAAGAGTCACGGTCGGTCTCGCTCCGCGTGTACTTGGCGCGAGACACTACCGTGTCTCTTAAATTAGGTCGATAGACTTATCGGTCAGGGCCGGGGCACGAACATTGCCGTAGCGTCTTACGCCACCTTACGTGAGAATCTTACGTTACGCGACACGCAAGCCAATCCTACGGCAACGCACGAAGAAAAGCGTGACGTACGTATGTAACGTGGCACGTGGCCAAAGGAGAGCTCTGACCAAAGTATCCGTGTGACAAGGGTTAGTATTAACTCAAATTATTGAACAATAAGTAAATCAAAAAGAAAATAATAATATCTTTAAAGCCATAGTAAGACAAAATGTCTATTGCGTATTAATTTTATAAAACTGTTAAATTCATGTCTACAAAAGCCATGAAAATTGCATTATAACCTCTTCATGACATTCTTTGTACGGAATATGTTTCTTTGAAACATGCAAAACAAGTTTTGAATCTTCAAAATAACTTTATTATTGTGGAATCTTTTTCATTCAAATTTTCTAACCAATTTAATTATAATCTTAGGGAAGGCATTTGTGACTGGGACTTGAATAAACAGAAGGTTTATTATCTCGGGCGTCTCTGACACAGCTCTTTAGGGTTATTAGACTTGGCGCGGTGGAAAATTTACCTGTTCCGAGCTGTCCAGCAAGGTGCCCGGCTTGTTTATGACATTTTTTGTAAGGAATATGTTTCTTTGAAATGTTATTATTAATATTATTTTTAATATTTATATTGTAGAATAATGGATCACTCATCATATTCTTATGAAATTCCGGATGAAACGTTTACGGACGAAGTAGCTGAAAATAATCCTAACGAAATTGATAATTTACAAATTGAAGAGAAAGTGGGTGATGATTATTTGATTGATCTGTATAGAGAACGACGCTTCTTATATGATAAACGGGATAAAAACTTTAAAGACAATCAAATGAAAGACAATGCTTGGTTAGAGATATCCAAAATTATGATAGAAAAAAATTGTGGTTAGTATATTTAGAATAGTGCTGTCTTTGTCTTGTCCTTTTGTAGATTTTATTAATTATTAAAAATAATTAAAACATTAAAAGTAATACTATATATCCAACACAATAAGTATGTTTAATACAAAGTAAATATCTTTTAGGAGATTATTACACACCAGAATACTGCCAAAAGAAAATGAGGTCCTTGAGAGAAAAATTCAGTCGTTTGCAAAGAAATGAGCAAAATTCTAAAAGTGGCAGTGCAGCATCAACAGAAAAAAGATCACCATTGTTAAACCAACTGTCTTTTTTGAGCTCTGACCAAAGTATCCGTGTAACAAGGGTTAGTATTAACTCAAATTATTGAACAATAAGTAAATAAAAAAAAAATAATAATATCTTTAAAGCCATAGTAAGACAAAATGTCTATCGCGTATTAATTTTATAAAACTGTTAAATTCATGTCTACAAAAGCCATGAAAATTGCACTATAACCTCTTCATGACATTTTTTGTACGGAATATATTAAAAATATTATTATTAAAATTATTGTTAAAATGATTTAAGCCTAAAAAAGTAATATTATATTTTGATGTAATAGTATACCTATATTGTGATTTTAAATAAAAGGTATAATTTGATTTTAATTTTTTTTATCTATATTTTTTTATTATTTTAATAAATTGTTTTAAAAGAGTTTTTATTTTATTTATTTTATTCTTTATAACATCTTAATACAGTTGCTACTAATATATACACTTATAAAAGTTTATTGCCTTTTCAAAAAATGTATTAAAAACTGTATCAATTTTTTTCTAGTCTCTGAAGTCATCAAATATGAATTTAACAAGATCTTTGAAGCTCAAAATTTTACTTTTATTATTACTTTTAATTTATTATATGAGACTAAAACGGATGAATGTACATAAAAGATGGCAAAATAGAAGATGGCTTGTTAGACCAGTTAATCAGCAGAGAAAACAGCAAGGAGAATATGATAATCTCTTTCAAGAATTAAAGAATGATGAAGAAATGTTTTTTAAATATACGAGGATGAATATTCAGCATTTTAACAAATTATTAAATATGTTAGAATGTTATTTAGTAAAAAGAACTAAAAGAGCTTTACCTCCAGAACAGAGGTTATTAATAACATTAAGGTATAACTTAATTTATTAATAAAGAAGAATTGTTTAATGTAGCTACTTTCTATTTTTATTCATGTTTAAAAGACACTGTCGTAAAAAATATTGCAAGAAATTATGATATAACAAAGTTTATTGTGACATATGTTTTAGATATCTTGCAACAGGGAATTCAACATCAAATATTGCATTTTCTTTTCGAGTTGGACAGTCAACTGTCAGAAAGTTAATTAAAGAAGTGTGCCCAATTATCACAAATAAATTAAGGCCTATATATTTAACATGTCCTACTGAAGAACAGTGGAAGAATATCTCTGATGGATACTGGAACCAATGGAATATACCCAACTGCTTTGGAGCTATCGACGGGAAACACATACTTTTGCGATGTCCTCCTAATTCTGGGAGCTTGTATTTTAACTACAAGAAACAGTTTAGCATTGTTCTTATGGCCATATCAGATCACTTATACAGATTTAGTTTAGTCGATATAGGAGCCTATGGAGGAAATAGTGACGGAGGCGTTTTTGAATCTTCAAACATTGGAAAAAATTTAAATAATGGACTTAATTTGCCTACGTCTTTAGCTTATCTTCCCGGAAGTAATATCTCTATGCCTGGTTTTTTTATTGCTGATGCTGCGTTTCCATTATGTACCCGAATAATGAAACCATATTCTGGGAAAAATTTAACGGAGAAACAAAGAATCTACAATTACAGGCATTCAAGAGCTAGAAGAACCGTTGAGAGTGCGTTTGGCATTTATGCAAACCGTTGGAGAGTGTTCCATACAGCTATAAGTATGCTTCCAGAAACAGCGGATCTTATAACCATTGCATCAGTTTGTTTGCATAATTATGTGATGTATGAAGAACAAAAAGACGGTTTAAAAGAATACAGTCAAGAAGTAGAATTAGAAACTAGTCAATGGTTAGATGTACAAAATACATCAAGTACAAGTACTAGATCAGCAATAACTCAAAGAGATATTCTAAGTGAATATTTCGTCTCGAGTGGACAAGTTGATTTCCAATATGAATATATTCACAGAGAGCAACACTCAGATTATTTATGAGAATCAGTTGTAATAAGTATTATGTATTGTGATAAGTATTTAATAAATATTATAATTATTGAATATAATCAAAATCTTTATTTATTAAATAAGG